>NW_010144922.1:0-3716 GCF_000699245.1 Pterocles gutturalis
AGATTCCAAGCAAAAGGTTTTAAAGCAAAAGGTTTTGACGGGTATTTCATCACGCTGTCGGTGTCCACCCCAGCAGGAGTTCCCACGCCACCCAGCACGTTTCGTTGTGCTGCAGCTAATTCCGTTCAGCTGCGGCCAGACCCACACCGAAGCCGTTGTCCTTGTCTTGCCCCGGCTCATGAGACGCCTCCATCCCCAGAGCATCTTCTCTCAGGGAGGGGCTGCAGAGGTTTAAACAGCTGGAAGTTTCTCTGGGAGTTCCGCCTCTATTTTGGGGCTCTGATACATCTTCGAAAGCCCGCTGGAAAGCAACCCTAACAGAGAGTGTGAACTTCTTTGCGCAGCTCCCAGCCAAGAAGTAAATGACGGGTTTGATGCTGCTGTTCAAGCAGGCGAGCGGGAGAGAGGCATCAAAGACAAAAACAGAAAAATCAAACAGTCTCAGCAAGAGCCAGTAACCAAAATCAGCGGTGAAGAAAGGGAAGAAGAAGACAGGCAGCAGGACCACAGCACTGAGCTTCCTGGGGGGATATTGCCATGAACAGCACAAGATCCTGGCAAGCAGGGTCAGACCAGAAAAAATCAGGGTAAGGACCGATAAGAGGTAACTCAGGATGAAGACAGCGAGTGCCGCAGGGCAGAAGTAGAGGGTCAGGGTGAGCAGGAAGGAGAGGACCCAGAGCAGGGCACACACGAGCGCTGGCAGGTGCCAGGAGCGGTGACAGGGACAGCAGGACGGGGGGAGGATGGACAGAGCCGTCGTGGCACTGAAGGCGGTCAGGAGGTAGATGCTGGCGGTGAAAGTGGAGAGGATGGTGATATTCAACACGGTTGTCACGTCCTGCGAGCCCAGACTGTGACAAAGGCTCTCGGGGCCGTAAAATATCACAAGGGCGATGGCGATGGAGAGGAGGAAGGTGAAGTCGGCGGCGGCCAGGCTGAGGACGTAGACGGTGATGGGGTTCCTGCGGACGCGGGAGCCGAGCAGCCAGAGGACAGCACCGTTCCCCGCCAGCCCACAGAGCGCGATGAGCAGCGTGACAGGGACTTTGTTCGAGTGACCGGCTTCACAGTCAGTCCAGTTGTAGTGATTATCCTCATGTCCCAGCAGCTTGTGATGCCAGCTCCCGTTATTCACCATCCCACTGGGCTGGCTCCAGCAGGGTCCTTCCATGGCAGGGACCGACGTGCTTGTTACAAAACCTCTGCTGCTTGTCCTTCCTCCTCCCACAGCTGGAGGGATGAGACGAAACAGAGACACGTTAGCAATGCTGCTGTCCCCCACACTCAGCTTTTCAGGTCTTTGCAGCCATGGCCCAGCTTCCACGTGGAGGAAAACAGAGAGGAATGAAGGGGAGGAGAGATGGAAAAGAAGATGGGGGGAGATCGGTATGACCTGCCTGGCACAAGAGCATGGACAGAGGTGGAGCAAAAGCTTGAGAGGTGCCTCCTTCCTGGCTTTGGACAGGACAGATCTGGAGGAGGGAAATAATAAGATGAAAGGATTGTCCTTGGAGATGTCAAAAAGCAAGTGGTTTTGGGGGCAGATCAGGTGTTATTGTAGTTGATATTACTAAACTGCCAAGTTCCTTCAGTGGGCACTCATTTCAGTATTCCCCTACCACCTTTTCCCACAATATTTATAGGTCTTAATATCCTAGAGACCACTGTTCCCCATTCAGATTTGGTCCAAATTGACCAACAGGTTCAAAACAAATGAGGAGAGGTACTGATTAACCTGAAAAAGAAAAACCAAACCAAGCACCCAGAAAAGCCTGACCTTCTTTCCTCTCGCACCCTGGAGATCTTCGCTGGAGCAGACGCACTGGAGACTCACATCACCTCGCCCTCGCCAGCAGCCACCCCCGTGATGAGGTTTCCTGGAATTGTCACTTGGAAAACTGGACCGCAGCCTGCCCTGGTGAGCCTGCACGGGGTCTCTCTCAGCTCCTTTCACAAACCGCTTTTCTCGGAGCTGGCCAAGCAAGTCATGTTCTCAAGGGTTCTTGCAAACAGGGAACTATTTTGTTGCGTTTGACAGTATCAGGGTTCTGGTTATAATCTATTCTTGGCTTTGTACAGGAAATGACTAACCAAAAAAAGTCTCAGAAACTAGACCTATGGGAAAAGCAGATTGTCTCCGTGTCAGGTTCCTCTTTCATTTTGTTTTAAAGCAACCCCAATCCCAAAATACTCAGATCTTTGAACTGGCAGAACTTTTCTCCTATTATTCCAGGAGTGTATTAGGACCTTGCACCACAAGCTTGACATTGCTGTAAAACTATTTCTGATTCAGATCTGGGTTTGTTACTTGTGTGTCACAATTTCACAGCAACACTTGAGCTTCAAATCTGCAGTTTCTGGGAACACGCTTGTGCGTCCGTCAGCAGCCCACGATGGTTTTCCCAGACAGCCCCATGTCATTTAAACTGAACGAGGGGAGGTTTAGATGAGATATTGGGAAGAAATGTTTCCCTGTGCGGGGGGTGAGGCAGAGGCCCAGGGTGCCCAGAGAAGCTGTGGATGCCCCATCCCTGGAGGGGTTCAAGGCCAGGCTGGATGAGGCTTTGGGCAACCTGGGCTAGTGGGAGGTGTCCCTGCCCATGGCAGGGGGTGGGACTAGACAATCTTTAAGCTCCCTCCCAACCCAAACCATCCTGTGATTCTGTGACAATTCCATGATTACTAGAGAGCTGAAGTGAGGTGAGATGCTTCCTGATGCAAACAGCTCCTGTTGCACCTGGGAGCAAGGGATGCTCCTGCTGGGAACTGGCACGCGTGGGGACCCCAGGACCGAAACTGCCTCCTCTCTCCCTCGCTGACACTGCATTTGTGTCCCCAACCGCAGAATCCCACATCCCCTCACCAAGCCAACAGTTCCAAGTGCAACCAGGTCACGATAAGGAAAGCACCCAGGTACACCAGCTTAATGTCGTGCGATCTACCCGTGTGCTCTGCTCAAGAGTCTCCCAGGGCTTCTCACCTTCTGCTTTTGTGGGAAACGTCCTGAGTGTATTCACCCAAAATGTGGATTTCCAACCCAAGATTTACAAACATCAGTTATTTGTTTGTTGCAGGATTAGGCTTGTATGTGTTCAAAACAAGCTGCGTTCTGTAAATATTATGGCTGTGGCAGGGGTAGTTTCTTGTGTCAGGAGAGCCCATAAAACCATCTGGCAGGCAGAGCTCAACCTCCTCGAGCTCTTCCCAGCCTCTAGTTCTGCCTCTTTCCTTCAGCCTGCCCTGGCAGTTTGCTCCATGGGCTTCTCCACCGCAATGTACATATCTGCCCTTTCCACCAGCCCCCAGCCCCTCGCTGTCTGTCTGTCCTCTGTCCAACTGTCCTCATCACCGGCAGCGCTCGGCTCTTCCCCGGTGAAACCCCCCTGGCAGGGGGAAGGTTTGGTGCTGCCGGCTCCATCAGCCAGGCTGGGATGGGATTTTTTCCAGTCAGACCATGGCATGGGAAGACATCAAGCCAGAGGGAGCTGAAGACATCATTTCTGTCCCTCAGCATCATCTCCTCTGTTCTGGGGGCTTTAGAGGATCAAAAGTGGTGAGCGGTCAGTGCTTTAGCAGGCACTGAGATCCCAGAAGAGTGTAGAGGAAGGAAGAGTGGGGACATCTCCATGCTGGGAAGAAAAGGTACAGATCAGGGCCTGGGATTGTGATTGTGTTAATCCTGGAGAGAAAGAAGGATGCAGGACTTTCTGGAC
>NW_010144922.1:3738-6395 GCF_000699245.1 Pterocles gutturalis
GTGAGGGGACCGTCACAGCTGCAATTTGGAGAACAAGCAAGGACACCCCACGGAGCCAGCAAGGGAAGAACTGCAATCACCAGTAAGTTACATGAAAGACACTTTTATTAAAATAACTTAAAAATTACTTTGAGGTGGGAACCAGCCCTGCCCCTGGACATCTCATCGCTCGTGGCCGTGTCCTGGGGGCCATGCGACCATCCACCCACGGCCGGTCACTTTCACCCAGCCGGGCAGGGTCTCTGCTCCCACGGGTGCTGCCCCTCTCCAGGTGTCGATCTGCACCCATAGGGCTTTAGGCATCAATTCCCATCACGGGGGTCTCACCCACCTCCTGGGAATCTGCCCTGTCTTCAAAGACCCTCTGGAGAGCCACTTTGATGGATCCCCTGAACCTGGACTTCCCGTAACTCCCCACCAGGACGTAAATAACCGGATTGATGCTGCTGTTGAAAGAGGCCAGCAACAGGCAGATCTCAAAGACAAATCTCATGTAGACTTTTAAGTTGAGGAAGATCTGGATGCTGAACGGAATGCCAAAGAGGAGGAAGAAGAAAACGGTGAGGAAGATGATGGTGTAGAGCCTCGCCGGGTGCTGTTGCCAAGAGCTCTGCCGAAGCTTGATGAAGAGGATCACGTTGGAAAGAACCATAAAGGGAGTGAAAAAGCAGAAATTGAGAAAGCACAAGGTTCCGAGAACCATCCAGCAGTGTCCAGAGTGTCCCAGGTCACACACAAAGTACACCAGCCCGGAGAACACGCAGGCAAGGGCCCACAGCAGGCTGCATATGACGGCCGAGAGGAGCTTGGGGCGGTGGTATCGGCACCAGAAGGGCCAGAGGACACCCACGCACCGCTCCACGCTGATGGCCGTGAGGAGATAGAGGCTGGTGCTGTAGGTGAGCAGGACCATGGAGTGGAACAGCGGCAGCACCCGCAACAGCTCCGGCTGGAAGCAGCTGAGCATGGGCATGTGGTAGATGACCAGGAAAGCCGACGTGCAGAGGAGGAAGCAGGTGTCAGCCACGGCCAGGTTCAGGAGGTAGGCAGTGAAGGGGTTCCTGCGGATGCGGCAGCCCAGGAGCCAGAGGATGGCCCCGTTCCCCACCAGCCCACAGAGGCAGATGAGCAGCGTGATGCTGCCGGTGACGATTTCGGGGATGTGTTCTGCAAAGCACCGGGTCCCGTTGGGTCCGTCCCCATAGACCATGCTCTCCGTCAGCGCTAGGGACACTGTGTGCCTCTCACGGATCGTGATGTTGGGATATTGGTCCATCTTCCTCCTTTCTTTCTTGTGCTCACCTAGAGATGAAGGAAAAATCAGAGACTCTCAGGTCACTGGTACTGTGAATGTCCTCTGGTCATTTGGTCCTCTCCTCTCCTCCATGGGCTACAACATTTGCAACCCAGAGAGCATAAAAGCTGAGCAAGAAAAAATGAAAAAAATGGGAAGGGAAGGGAAGGGAAGGGAAGATCAAGAGAAAGAAGGACAGGAGGGAAAAACTTGAGCACAGGGTGTCAGGAGTCAGACAGAGCTGGCAGAGGAGTGGAGGGAGGAATAAAAGCCATGCAGAGCCACTTGCCCTTTAAAGACTGAAAAGGGCTGAGGAGGTGAAGGGGAAGAATGGAAAACCCAAAGAAGTGCAGAGCAGCATGCTGCAGCGACCGGAGCAGAGGCAGTCCCAGACCCCTCTCACCAGGCACTGGGGGGGTCCAGGGAGGGCAGAGTCTTTGCACAGCCTTGGAATCCCAGAGATACAAACTCCAGTCCTCTCAGCCAGGCTTGCACGTGGAATTCTACAAAGCCGCCACGCCAAAGCCCTCCTAGAGCAGATCTGGCTGCCAGGAACACAGTAACTCCATGATGAGGTTCCTCTGGTGGTTCAGGCTCTGGCACCTTGACTCTTCCCCAGCTCGAGCCCAAATGGGCACTGGGATTGCGGTCTCGGGTGTCTGCTCAGTGGCGGGCGGCTGTGGGCACGCGGACGTGCCAGGAATGGTCACCACGTCTGAGAGCAGCGGAAGCCCTGCCAAAGACTCACCCTCACTGGACGCCGTTGCAAACCCATCCACTGGTTGCTTCAAACGTTTCCTGTTTGCAAACTTGCTGTTGTGCTGAGCACGAAATTACCATCATCTTCCTCCTCCTTCACTTCCCTTCTGCGCCTGGCTGCAACGTCCCCGGGATGTGTCACAGTTCCCATCAGCGTGAGTGTCCCCTCTGCCCCCAGTGCCCCACCAATCCCAGAGGAATGATGCTTGTCACGGCACCTGTTGTCACCTCCTCGCTTGCAGGAGAGGAGCGGGACATCTCCATCACCCTGTGCCACGGGGAGGGGACACACCCACTGGCTGCATCCTGGGGACATCGCAGCCCACCGGACCTGCCCTGCCCTGACACAGGCGGGCTGGCGGCTGCTCCGTGCCCCGTCCTCACACCTCACCCCGCTGAGGTCGCAGGGACACGGCACAAGCCCTCAGAGGGGACATTGCTCACGAGAGGTCTCTGTGGGGTGGGAGCCTCCTTGTGCCAGTGGCCCCGTCCCTTTGCCTTGCTCTGAGGATCTTTTTCGGGGCTGGGGAGATCTGTCCTGTTTCCTTGTCTACTGTAACTAAACAAATAGCTCAGAATAAATAATTAAATTAAAAAATCATTT
>NW_010144923.1:0-55321 GCF_000699245.1 Pterocles gutturalis
TGCTCCGTGCCCCGGTGGGTTCCGCCAGCCCGGCCCGGGGGCGCAGGGTCCGTCCCCTCGGACAGTGAAGCTGCACCGGTGACGGGAAACGGGAAAAACAAGACGGAAGAAAAATCCCATCAAAGGCCTGGAACGGATGAGGCCCCAGCTCCAGTCCCCGGTGTTGGCGACTGGATGTTTGCAGAAACTCAGATTTCTCAAAGGTCCTCTAACAACTTCTCCAAAAACATCTAAAAAACCCCAAACTGTATTTTCCTGATCTAGCTCAGACAGAAATGTGTCTTCCTTCAGTTTTTAAAAATATTTCTATAACCACCACAACCAGTCACTTTGCCATTTTTCGTCCCCTTGGGTCGATGAAGCGGCTGGTGAAGCGCCTGGTGCAGACACGGGCATTGCTGCTCCAGCACCGCAGCTCCTGCGAGTGCCACAGCTTGCCCGCAGCGAGGCCAAGCAGCTGGTTAACACAGCGCGAAGCCGAGTGTTCTGCTCAGGCCAAACCAGGGGAGGATCGATCCCAGTCACCCTCCTAGCCCCGTGCTTGCTCCATGAGGACCAAGAGCAGACGCAGCGCTGCAGCCACATGCCCGCACCAGACACCTAACTCGGCAGCCAGCCGGCGACGGCCCTGGAACTCACCCCCCAGAGCAGTTATCACATACCGGAGGGAGTTTTTCGTAATGTCTGTGCTGTATAGCCACAGTGCGGTATGCAGTGTAATGTAAGCTGTAGCACAGCTCCTGGCAGCACAGGTGCTCTAAAGAAGACATGCATCCCCAGAACGCACCCGAAAACAGCACCAGGCGAGCCTGGTGTGGGTGGCACACAGGCGGGACCACAGACTGACTGCCCCGTGCCGCTGGGCTTTGGGCAATGCCCAGTTACTCTGTCATGTCAAGGCATTTTCTCAGATGTTCCCCCCTTTGCCCCAAGGGGGATCAGAGTGGGCAGAGGGGCAACTATGAGCTGCAGAAGCACTTGGTGACTCTCTTCTTTCCCTTGCTTTCTTTACCCAGGAGTTCTGACATCCCTGTAGCCTTTTGCATCATGCACAGGATGCATATGGCCCACCTCTCTAGGGCAGGGGGTACGTCTGAGCACTGGGCTCAGACACAGACCAATCCCCCCACGATGGGTGACACCGACAGAAGTTTTTGCTGGAACATTTATTTTCTGAATGGCACAAATCCAACACCACAGTACACACACACCTACAGTCACAGAGTGGATAAAACACAAATTCATCTGGCGTGTGCCTTGGCTGGTAGCACTCTGTTTAAAAAAGGGAAAAAACTGTACAACAGGGTGAAGGATCTAAATGTGTAAGCAATCTTTAAACCCTATGCTCCTCCAGGTTTTCTACAGGGATATTAACAGCCAAGTTGCCTCTACAGAAAAGCTTATAAGCCCCTTCCACCCTGAAGCGAAGTGGAACATCCATAGCTTTGCAGGGTGGTGGCAGCATGAGGGGAGCAGGGAGCAAGCCCCTACCCTGAGACACTGCTGCCACCCGTGCCCCATGGTCCGACGTGAGAGGCAGTGATCAAACACATCATGGGAAGCATTGCACAAGCTGCCAGTGACCCTAGTAGCAGCGTTAAAATGTTACGGGAACTTTTCACATAGAAATAAGTTGTTAACAGCAGAATTAAAACAACCACTAAACATTTGAGAAAAGTCCATGTTTCACCAGACAGCGAGGGAGAAGGGGAAGCCATTTTTCACATACAGCGCTCCAGAGGAAGCATTTAAAGCCACATTCTGCAAAAAATAGTTTGTATCTAGTTGTCAAAATAAATGCAAAGTTTAAACCTCATGAGCTCAAAACACTTGACTTGTAACTTTTGAAACATAGTATATAATGAAAAAGGATATGCCTCTGAAGCACCTTGCAGCATAAAACTCCTGAAGTTCTTTTATTCTCTAGTTCTGACCTGAGTTCTGAGTTCTTCACATACAAAAGGATTTCTGCATATACCCCTTTTATAAAGGTACGCATCAAATATTTATTTGGCTTTTCATGCTCACTAAAGATGAAATGACCTTCACCCAGCTAAAGCAGAAATGTTTATTTTTACTTTTGGAATGGTCTGTAATAGCATCAATTAGGCTGTGTTAAATGATGAGTAACAGCAACACTGAGACACCACAGTTCATAAAACAGGATCCTCCACCAATATTGTACTGCAGCACTAATGCAATAAAAGAGACTACAGGGAGCAAAAACAATTCACAGCATTGAAAAAAATCATTAAAATACCATGAAGTTCAAATTAATCCCTTCCTTCCTTTTCACTTTGTTGAAGACAGGTATGAAATTTTGTTAAAAAAAAAAAAATCCACCCACAACCTACAAAGCCGCCTCCAGTTCTTACACAAATTAAAATTTAGCAAGAAACAAATAAAGATAAGCAAACAGCAACTGCAAGTGTAACATCTGAAATGGCAAAAATATTCAGTAAACCCAAGCTTTAATGGTTCTAATTGGATTCTGCACCGTCCCTGCTGTCACACAGCAGCTACGTCTCTGAGTCAGCGAGTGTACGAGTGTGACAGTAACACTGCTTCATTACACTGTGCCACCTCTGCCTGGGAAAACATGCGTTCGAGCAGCTCTTTGATTTGACCTACACGCTGCAGAATGGAATCTTATTTTTCAAAACTGGAGTTACATATGTATTTATTCTGTGCAGGTGGACTCAAGCACCCATGCAGAACCCAACTGAAATCAGTCAGGTTCAGTGCAGCTGCAATATTCGATTTTTCGGAAAAAGTTTCAGAGCTGGTAGCCAAGTTATCACTTTAAGCAACCCAGTATCGATGAACGTTTAACAGGTTCATACGGAAAAAGACTTAAGCAGCCAACTTGCAATTCACACCAAGTTTGGTTTGTTGTTTTGTTTGGTTTTTTTTTTAATCATCTACACATCTGATGCAAAGTACAGTTACAAACACGGGCAGCAAAAATCCACATCTCTCACTCTGCCGATCTGTTGATGAAGCTGAGGTGCACTGTTTTGGACCATGGTCATTGTAAACAATTCTCCTTAAAGGGATTCTGAATTTTGCTTTTGATTCTGCAGTCTGGGATTTAAAGTATTTGCTGCTTTTCAACAGTAAGTATGCAGGCAGGCAAGTGGGGACCAGCCATCATCCCGAGCAGTGACAGGGAGTTCTGGGCTGTGCTGCAGGCTGGCAGGGATCAGCTCTCTGGTAAGGCTCGGCAGCGTGTGCAGCCAGGGCAATGCACTGGAACAGTAATGTTAATTCCCACAAGTAGCTGAAAAGTTCACACACATCCCAAGTTTAAAACACAGATTTGTAAAAACGTACAGAGATTGTATCAATGAATTCATCAGCTCTTCCCAAGTGCTAACAAAAATTGCCAGGCAGCTGGCGGTTAAGAACTTCTCTTGCTTTTTGCTCTGAAGTAAAGAAAAAATATGTAGACTACAATAGATAAAAAAAAAATAAAAAAGTTAAAAAAAGTAAAAGAATGTGATGGGGCAGAGTTTTGTAGCAAGTCCAGGGGACAAGATCCTCACCGAAGAGGACTCTGATAACTTATCCCACTTACAGAGCTACCCCCATGATTTTTACAGCTGACCCCAGATTTAAATATATTTCCAATAATGCTGAAGTCTCCAGCAGCCATTCAGTTAAGCGATGGGTGCAGCAATCTGCCTTCTAAAGCACTTGTTTTCTCTTGGATACTCCTCCTGCACTGTGCATGCAGAAGCTGTGCTGCGGTAGCATCTGGCACGGACCAAAATTCACCCACAGTCAGAAACCAGAAATACACAGCAAGGTGGACAACCTCTCTGTAGCAAGCTGTTCCCCTACGCAGCCCCACTTCTCCTGTATATTCACCTCCAGTTGCACAGGTGACATTTTCAATGAAGTTAATTTCAATAAATATTTATAAATTCCTGTTTGTGCAACTGAAGGAATTCCAGAACTTTATTAATGTCCTGAGGACACTGCACTATAGTTAAGTCTCTTTTTGAATTTTATTAAAATTCAAAATCTTTTCTCAGCTGTTGTGTAACTGGTTTATGTTCTAAAGGAAATGCAGAGATATTTACTTTGATATCCGCATACCTTAAAACAACAGGCAATGTACCGTCTCACAGCAAGAGCTTCCGAAACCTTTGGCAGGTCACACGTGAGAGCTGCCTTGGCCACACGCATCAGGGTATCTCTGAACTCCCTACAACCAGAACCACGAACCAGCGTTAATTAATGTCCTGGCACCCTCCACCTGTGGTTTGCAGTGCCCAGGAACCCCTAAATCTCTCCTGCTGGTCAGAGCACCAGCCCCTCCTTAGCATCCCCATACGGGGTCTCTGCCCAGGCCCTGGTGCCGCAGAGGGTGTCACCCCCCAGCTCCCACCACGCGGCAGGTGCCGGGGCCTCGGCTCCCTCCCTCCCTGAGGACAGCAGCAGCAGCACCCCACAACAATGCTCCCTTGGATCTAAGCATTCAGGTGATGGAGCAAAATGGCTGGTCCTCATTTGACTGCAGATTGGGCAAATTTAAATCCCAGGGAAGAGAGTCCCCAATCCTTGTCTTAAAATTCAAATACAGAGCTCAGGATAAGAGAGAATGAGAATTCCCTGTTTCTCATGGAACTATCACACAACATGCTATAACAGCTGTCTAGGAAAGATCTTGAAATTAATCAATTGCATCTCTTGAAAACTCAGTAACATAAATCATTCACTCTTAATTCCTGAAAATCTTCACGATTTGAGAAAAAGGAACTCTTTATCACAGTGAGGTCTTCTCACAGGCTGGCGTGAAAGATGAGTACCCCCAGTGAAACTTAACTGCCTAGAAATCAGACTTCATTGTAAACTTTTATTTTTTTAATTATCTAGTATAATTACCCTCTGGAAAAACAGAGCACAAGAATCCATAGCCTAGCAGTTCACACAATGGCCAGAATTCAATCCCAGTCTCATGTCTTAAAATGTATAGCCAAATCTTTCCCAGAGTTTGCCCAAGGCAGTATTCTCCATTCAGTTAATCAGCATGCAGTTCTCTCCCCACAGCGCAGGGAAGACAAACTAAAATGCCAGGAAAAAATAAGTCACCAGCAGCCCAAGAGATGCAGATTTTATGATGAAACTGACCAGTATCAGCTGTAACAAAAATTTCTGTGCTGTAATAAGTTCAGAAGGTTCATTTCCAGTCTCTGAACTTCTCTGTTGGCCACAGTGTTGTGTCAGCTCTCACAGTATCCAGCAGGTGAACACATTTGGCTAAATCATTCCTGAAACATCAAAGGTGTACCTTTTTAGCCTGGCTAAAAGGATGGAAACCAGTTTCCACCTCCAATTATGACTTCAGTGATGATCTTGATCACTAGTAATGATCTTGGAAGTTGAATCCTGAGCACAGGCTAATTCCCTGATCTATCTTCCACAAATCCAAATGGCATGCACGAATTCCACCCTCCTCTTCCCACACCAGTTAAATTTTATACCCAGAACACTCCATCATACAGAATTAACCTGGTTAATACATAATTCTGCCAGGTTAAATCTTTTCATGAAAGATTTCCGAGACCAATTACACAGACCTTACGCTTACCCTTTCTCCATGCTCATCTCTCTACAGGCACACTTACCACACACAAGTCCTAACGACCCAAGTCTCAGACCTGGGTCCAGCCTCAGAAGCCCAAGAAACAGAATCAGAAAACAGATTCCACGTTTGCTTCCAGGCAACCTCTTAACAAGGTCTTGAAGAGTAAAACTGATGGTCTGTACTTAGGGCAAGCAGCTACAGGAAGTTTTCTGGTCCACACAAGAGTAAAAATTAAAAACAAGTAGGTCCAGGGATATCACAGCATACTGTGTTTCTTAACTGTGAGGTTTAAGTGAAGATTGTTAGTAATTGGGACTTGTAGTCTCTCCCAGCTGAACGCTCTGGGATCTAACAACATCCAGAGTTCACATTCCAGCCTTTCCCATCTTGTGGGGGCATCTGAGGTCTCTTTCCTCTTTCTGATCTTTCACAATCTTGCAGACTCTAACCTATCTTGGAAGCATTTTCTCCTCTCAGATTTGACCGATGGCTTCAAGCATCACTGAAGAAAAGCGGAGATGGAGAGAGGCACAGCCAGAGTAACAGCTCACTGCTGCTAGGAGACATGGCCCCAGTCCCACATTTCCTTCCTCCCATGCACCTCATCACATAAACCTGCCTGCCCGCTGCTCGTCCTGCCTTGCCACAAGGAAAGTGGCTGAACAAGTGCTAGAGCTGGTGGTGGGAAAGCGACAGGAGCATGTGCCCAGAGCGGGAGTGAGCGGGATGCAGAGTTCAGCCTCGATTCATCCTGTCTTATCAAAACACACTCCAAATGAAAACACTGTGGATGAATTTGCCTGTTACAAGTGAACCTTTACCAAACACGAGGACCATTCTGCTCCCTGTCCCACCTTGCTCCCTGCTCTGAGCCAATTCAACTCACTCAGCCAGCAGGAAGTCAACAAAGTGAAAACAAGCACATAAAAAAGTGTTTTCCCTTAATGAATTGAACTGGCCACTCACAGGGCATGAAAGGCAGCAGAGAGGACAGAGAAGTAAGAGAACGGTAGGCACAGGGAAGGCAGAACAGGACCTGCATCCACAGCAGCAACAAGCTGCGACACCAGCCCAGCCGTACGTAACACACAGCCTCACGCTGTGGCACGACATGGGCTCTGCCTCCTTCGCCTGATGCTTCTGCAAACGGTTTTAGCTATTGAAAAGCTGCTCATCATCTCAATACCTGAGCAGCAGCTCCAAGTGGGAGGTTTTCTTTGCTTAAGAGAGGGTTATACAATCAACTACAGAGCGAGCAGCCCATGCCTCGCTAATGAGTTTCTGAGAAGCAGAGAGGTCACTGTTGACAGCAGAAGAGCAGCAGCAATTACAGTTCAACAACACAGGCAGAATCAGCACCCACCAGCAGAAGACCTGGCGAGGCCAAGAAACTGCCCTTAGCACAACACGCACGAAGATCGCTCTTTTCCAGGTTAAAAATAAAACCATTTCTGGATATCAGCAAACTGACAATTTTATTGTCATCATGTCATTTGGAAAATTGTCTGCATAAATTACAAAACCAAAAGCAAGACAAAAATGCTCACGTGAAACTACCATTTCCTCTTTAAATAACCACAAACAGAAAACTTTCCAGCTTATGACAGAGTTGCAGAGTGAAACATCCCTGCACAAGATTAGACATCAGAAGTGACAACTGGCACAGGCTTACCCATGAAACAGACTGTGCTAGCAGAAGCAGGTAGAGGAAAAATAGTATGTGATTGTTTAAGACTTCTTCATCCTACACGGGCATAATACACATGGACAAAATTAAATTAGTATTTTAGTCCTGATTCTTGCACGAGTGGCTTACATATGGAGGAGCAGCAGTTACAGCAGCGGCATGAACAGCAGCATACTGGAAGTCTTGCAATAGCTCACGCAGCAATGAGAGGTTTTCAACTACTACTATGAGGTCTTTTAATAAAACATAAGCTTATGAACTCAACAGCCTTATTAAAAAAAAAGTAAAATGAGACAATTTGGCAGGTTTGACTGCCAATATCAGGTTTGTAATTTGATAAATCTCACGATACTGAACAGTTGATTTTAAAAGAAGAGTACTGTAAAATTCTCATCTAGATTATTCCACTGCTGCTGTCTTCAGCTGTAGAGTTCACTTCTCTTGTTGGACCTTCATAAATGCCCCCAAAATCTAGATTTTTCAACAAATAAAAATGCATAGAAAGCAGACTAAAAAAAGCAGAAATTCAAATATCCTCCAAAACTACTTTACCTTAATGCAGCCAAATATGTGTCCTCATGTAAGTATTCAGTGTAGACCCACAATAGTTGAAATGTCTCACCCCAAATTACTCAAGCAGCTACATGAACGTACAGCAAGCCAGCAATCTAAAACTAGATACAAAGCTCATACCTTAACCCATCTGCAGAAATACAATAATGCTTCTAATTTTTTTTTTTTTATTAAAAGCATTAATTCCACCAAAGGACTGTAAATGTGTGTGGAGGAAAAACCCACAAGCAAGCTGCCTAAAGCGATCAGAGATACTTGGAACAGATTTACCATTTTTGGCTGATCTTGCTTTTCTCATCACGAGATTCTAGTTTTTAAGTCCTATTACATGAACTCCTTCAAGATACCTTCCTCTGACCAGGCACAGTTCAGAGACAGCGCTGTTTTCTTTTCAACATGCCAAGAACATGCCTCAAACACTGGCTGATCTCCAAGAACCCCCTAAAGGTAAAACTGGACTTCTCATTTTGGTGCTCTGTAACTTCAATGTCTGAGGCAGTACTCATGCCAAGGTGGAGGTCTGATAAATTTTTTACAGTTTCAGCTGTAAAATCTGCCTCAGAAGTTTATTAAACAAAAACAGTACAGTTTGAAAGCTGTCCCAATGGTGGGGATAATTATAAGTTCATAACTAAAAAATTTTCAACAAATTTCAACAAATTTTCAACAAATTTCAAAAAATTTCAACAAAGCAACAATGAAAACACAATCCAGCAACTTGAAAGGGTTCATGTGTGCTCAGCAGAGCTGCTCTATTGGTCTATTAGTCCAGAAGGTGCTTTGTAAACACAGACAGCAGGAGTACATTCAGTATCACTGGGACAGACTAACTCATGTTAGCGATAAATGCGATTCTAAATATATGCCTTGGAAAACACAATTTGTTACCCTTGTTCCTCAGTGGTTTATTCTTACACTTTGAAACCTCCACGGGGAAAGCAGGAGAAGAACACATGCACGGTGCCTAGTGCCCAAATAACAACCTGACATCGACTTTCGGAAACCAGCTCTTCCCCAAACAGTATTACACAAGGTACGTGCAGCTGCTGTGCAGAGAAGTCAAAGGAAGTCACAGAGTTTAAAAAAGGCAGTTCAAATATAAACACTTCTGTAACACTGGCAAGGAGAGATCTCCATTGCAGAAGGAGACTACGCAACCAAGCAGCTCCTCTCCACCGAGACAGGGCCCACGCGCTCGGAGCATGAGAGTCCAGTTCTTACAGAGACACTCGGAGGTCAGGACTCGTTCAGAAAAAACAGATGAACTTGAAACCCTGTACCTAGAAGGCCTTCACATAAATACCTGAATATCCTACAGAGCGTTGGGTAGACTTCCCCAAAATGTACCAGCACAACAGCCTCTAGTTCTCACTTGTGAACATACGCTGCACGCTGCGTTTCTAAAGGGATCGCACACCGAGACAGGCCCCGCCAGCCGCCATGTCGGGCTGCAGGGGGGTCACTCAGCCACGCTACAACTTGCCCACAGCAAGCTACACTCGGCTTCTCTGCTTTGGGTAAACCTGAGCACTAAGGCATGACCAGTTCCCTCTGGCATCACCCATAAGGCACGGCAGGGCAGGACAGAGGTCCTCCCCTCCCCAAGCAAAGGGTCAGGGCTCACTGCCAGGTGGTGCTGGAGGACGACAGGGTTTCTCTTCCTCTGAACCACAAAAAACACTTGGAAACACTGCACCACACCTCCTCAGGTCAGAGCTTTTTTTTTTTCCCACAATGATTCATCTCAATTACCCCGACTCTACATTAACTAGGTGATTTTTCACTATGTCACCCCAAAAAGCTGCAGAAACACAAGTCACGCAGTAATGGCACCCTGCAACTACCCCTTGTCACTGTGACATGACCACAGAAAAATACATTTCATTCAGCCTAATCTTCAGTCTTCAGTATTCATTTGCATCTTTTACAAAAGATCTGTTATCAGATGCTGTCTCTTTTCTTTACAGTAAAAGCCAAGCTACAAACAAAACTATTTATAAAAGGGAAGAAAATGAAAAGTGTAAGTAGGATCCAAAGATGTTCAACAGGAGAAAAAACAGGCACCCTGTTAAGTATACGGATTCCTAATTGCTCTTAAAAGACCATTAAGTACAAACCAGCTTTTCTAAAGCCCAGGATATGAAGCAAAGAGCAAGAGATATGAGAATGGTATTTAAAGAATAAAGATATTGAAAAAAAATTATTGCATAACAAAGCTGTTATAAAATAAAGTCTAATGGGTGTCTCCTTTAGCTCTCTCCTTGCTTGAGCCTTTTATAACCACTGATGAGAATTTTATAAAAGCTGAAATAAAAATTAATTATTGAGAAGTATGGCTAACCTATAATGCTAAGTGATTTTCTGCCCTGAGGATTTTTAGCTATTAAATGAAATACACAATTGATTCCGCAGATGGAATATTCCTGCGGCAAACTATCTTTAGTCTCACTTCACCTAGAACACTGCCATTTATCACTCCTCCATGGATAAACAGCTACAAGATAAAAATAATAGTTTTAAAGAAGTTAACTGGATCTGAAGTGATCTTCCTGTCATAAAGTTAGGATTCTCCCTGTCCAACCGATTTTAGCATGTACCTTTTGCTCTAGAAAACCTTACCTGCTCTGTGTCAGGTGTGAATACACAGCATTTAAGAAAAAAGTGACTTTAGCTACCAAAATCTGTGCATCTGAAACACCTTATGTTACAGGGAGAAAGAAAAATATAAAAAATAAACTCTGTGTATTTCTAAAACAGGTTCTTTATAATGTAATAGAAAGAGATAAGGTGTATTATTTTCTCATTATTAATGCATCTATTCAATACTCATTCTAAGAAAGTCTTTACAGTACACATGCATTCTCCATATTTTCAGTATTCCAGACCATCTCTCAGTTCTCATTATCAAAGAGAATTCTCCACTTAATTTTCACATTCGCAACAATTTATATAATCTTACAACAAAGTATCCCATCAGGAAAAAAAATTGAGAACTTTTTTTTTTTAAATTAAATATGCATGTTTTTTAAAAGACATTTTAGATCATGATTGTGAAAGTGTTGCCTCTTAGGCTATATATAAATGTACAACGTAAGATGTCCCCCAGCACATTTGCAAAATTCTAACAGTGTAAATCCTGTAGATAGAAAAGTATAATAGCAGGCCATCATCCAGCACTTTGTGCCTGTAGCTTTTGCTTTTAGAAACAGTTCACAGGAGGCCAGATCCCTTTTAATTTTATGTTTTTATTACAATCTGCCCACACCTCCAAGTATTAACATTGAACCCTCCCCATTTCTCATCCCTCCCCCCTCCCACGCACAGAAAGGTTGCATGATAAAGAGACCAAGGTGAGGCAATTTAAAGCCACATCAATGCCTAAAACACAGGATATGAAATGGAATAATAGAGAAGGGAAAAACCTAACATTAAAAAAAAAAGTGAAACAGCCTCAATTAAAAAACATTAATAAATAAAATATGTAATAAAAAAATTGTTATTTTGAAAAATTTCCAATACAGATTAACAAATTCAATGAAATTATGTAAAAGCTGTCCTTCTGGAGTAAAAATCAGTTTTAGAAAACAATAGTATACTGTAGGTTGCAATTGTTGTACCTATACTTAAAGAAGAAGTCACAGAGCCTCAGGCTTGCTGTCCTTTTATTGTTCCATGTGAATGCCATAACTATGGCTTGTTATTGATACATCATATATATATGACATACATACACATACATATGATGCATCTCTGGAGAGGCCCTTTTTTAAAAATGAACAAAAACATTATTCTGGTGTCACAAATCTTCCCTGAAATTAAAATGGAGAAATATGAAGCAAAGATTTACTTGTAAAGCTTATCGTGGTAGTTACCAGACTGTTCAACTATTCTTACAGTAAAATATCACGGTAGGAAAGAAAACTCATCCACTGGATTCAAAAGGTGCTTTTATCTGGAAAGTCAAACTAGTGAAAACAGGAACAGAGCTACCACCATACTGAAAGATCTAAGCACCATAGTATGTCTGAAATACACAGTACTTCCAAACGAACTATGAATTCCTTTAGAGATCTGTATCACCAGTGGGGCAAGAAAACAACATCTCAATTTTCTGTTCAGATTTTATTTGAAATCTAATTCAAATTGTCAAAGCTACAAAAAGGGGGAACATTTGAGTTATTTCTGCTATGTCACAACATTCTAAAACAAAATATCACTACTGCCAGCAGATCAGCTACACACAACTCTGATGAAACTTCTAAACACAAAAATGTTTCATTTGGGAAATAGTCACAATGAAGATATTTTGTACAATATAAAACAATGACAGGTCTACAGATGCCGATACTCATGAGTATACACGTGCATTCACAAAAAAAAAAAAATCAGGAATGCTTTTTTGTTTTTTAACAGACTGTTCAGGCACAAAAACAAAACCGCATTTCCAGTAAGTGACAGCATCATAAAAAATATTAACAATGTCAGTGTTTGCTTTTCTTTGACTTCTTGTGAGATCTGTGAGGAGAACGGGACTGAGACCTGGATTTTTTCCCTGATTTTTTAGGGGATCTGGATCGTGATCTTCTTGATCTTTTGGGTGTCCTGGAGCCAGACGGCGACCTGCAATAAAATAAAGTTTTATGTCAAATACTGATTGATAATACCAACTTTTTGTACAGCTATTTGGCATTCATTTACAGAGCTAAACAAGGCAGAAAATATTTCTCTCTAGTAAGGAGAAGTAACATATCAGTATCTTGTTTTTGCAAAAAGCAATTTTTGCATTACAAGGTTTTTAATATATTTTGAGCTTAACTTCTGTGCTTAGAATCCACAAGCAAAATAACACCAACTCATGCCTTTCTTAAACCAACATAAGGAATTCACAACCTTCCACATATGCCTCAACCACCTTGGCTCTTGTATTAATAGCAGCCTATATCCATACAGAAGAGAACAGAAATGAAAAACTATGTTGAATTGTGTTATGCTGAAATACTTTTGATTCTCAAACATGTTCAGCTTGTGATAGAACCCCACAGAAAAAGAATGGACACTGAATAAACTTACTGTCATCTAACCCACACCTAATACATTAATCTGATGTAAGCTAAGTTGAAGGACCATCATATTAACTCTAAAAAAAACCCCAATCTCAAATACTCTTCTACTTCTACTTCATTTCCTAACTTATAGCACAAGAATCTGAATACTGTAAATATATACTACAATTTCCTCAACAGCATCAAAGGAATTTTCCTCAGCATGTCTGAGGCATCTTATAGTAATTAGATATTCTACACCTCTAAAAGAAGTGGAAGCCGAACCTTTTATTTTTGAGCTACAAAAGCATCAATACAATAATAAAATCTCACCCCAAGTTTTACATTAACTAGAGACAAATATTTGTGTTGGTTTGGAGATTAGGCAATAACTACTTTGGAAACAAAAACCCATAAGTAGTATCTAAACTAGATTTTTTTCATTAAAAAAACAAAACCATGGTAGAGGAGCTTCAGTAAGCAAATCATCAGTGAAAGGCAAATCATCAGTGAACTGCTTCTACAGTCCTAGAAGTTCTATGGGCTACAGAAGATTTGTCCTTTGCAAATAAAAAGCTAATAAAGCAGCAAGGTGCTTTGGTTTAAAGCAGTATTTCTGCTTGCGTATTTCCTCTGATACTTGTTTATCAAATATGCTCTGGTAAAAAACACACATAAAAAAACCCCAACCAAAACACACCTATGTACTCAACTTTTCCTACAGCCTGAAATAGAGAAGATACCAGCTTACCTTTTGGCTTTTTTACTGACATCTCTGGGAGAATCTTTATGTGATGATCGAGAACGTGAACTCTCTTTGTGGGACCGTTCAGAGCGCTCTGAGCGTTCTGATTTTGGTGACGGAGATTTTGCTCGTCTACTGCCACTGCTGCGAGATGGGCTAGGTGAAGCACTGTGTCGTCTTTTTCTTTGTAAAGAAAGCAGATAGAGTTAATGTATATACACAAGCAGAAGCACAAAGAGAAGTGCAAATGTATATTAAGAAAACAGATTCCTTTCTGTAGATATTTTCATTTGCCAAGGTAGTGTTATATCATTTTAAGTAATTACAAAGTAGTAGTCTTTTTATTAGTTTAAAAATTAAAAAAAAAAAAAAATCACTTTCAACATGTGAACCAGACTTTCTCTGGTTGAAAAAAAATAAGGTCTGTGACTCATCTTTGTCTATGGCAGTGTAAAAACATTCTGTCATAGCTTCCCGAAAAGCAAGGCATTTTACCACATCTACACCGAACACCAGGGAAGAGTTTGGCCATACAAGTATTAGAAGATCAGAGTGTACAATCAACTAGCCTAAAACTAGCTGTTTGAAGAATTTTCACTATGAGATTACCAATATTTAAACCACTGCAAATAATTTGTGGTATAACTTCAGTACAGTTTTCTAACACATTGCTGTCAGTTTACTGCTAAAAGAGCGTTAAATATACACTGTTTTCAACTGGTTGTTATTTTACAGTGTTTCCTCAGGGCCTAAATGAGACGAAAGGGGATTCTATTCCAAAGAGCACGTCACTTGGGACAGGGTAAAAACGACAATTCCTTTAAAGTTTTGAAACATGTTTTAATGTCCAAAGTGCATTTTTTTGTTGTTGTTGGGCATTCTTTTTGTTTCGGTGGTTTTGCGTTTTTTTTTAAAAACAAGATGCATGATACAACATAATTTCAAGGCTGCCACTGTGTACAAAGATACCATCTGGGAGGTTTTTCCTCCCATCCACTTTACTCCAAGGAAAGCCATACCTCTCTTTTCTTGTTGGTGTACATTCCTCCTTCTCCTTCTTATCTTTGGACCTGGATTCAGATTTCTCCTTGTCCTTTTTGTCTCTGTCACGTTCTCTTTCCAACTCTTTTTCTTTTTCCTAAATTATTGGAAGCATTCATGATGTCAGATGAGGTGTGACTAATCATTAAGGAAAGACAATCAAGCTGATCACAAATGGCATAAAAGCACTGAGTATTGAAGGAAAACAGCACATAATCTGGGAGGGAACTAACGGTCACACCATACCTGCTCTCCAAATCTTTATTACTGCTTTGTACACAGCAGAAACATTTACTGTAATACAAACACTGACAAAAACATAAAGATGTCAGCCTATGTGAGAAAGTCTGAGTAACTGGAAATGAACAGTCTTCTATTTTACAAATTTCAGGGAGATATTACATCTGTAACAGATTTTCTAAACTAAACATTAAAGAATACCAGGAACCCCTTTCCATTTAAAACATACACATTCATCTTCATTAATCCGGACTGAAAATTGAGATAATCTCATAACTACAAGACACTTAAAGACAAAACAAACAAGATTCTGCATTAACATCTACTCTGACAGAAAAACCCACAAAAATAGCCCATTTCTATATACCAACAGGACCTTTTGAAAGCAAATATATACCCTGAACACACCTTATTTGTCCGTCAAATAGTTAGAATATTAATTACACCAAAATAAACCTACGCCCTCATCAACTCTGAACACAGAGATCGAGATGAGCTTCTTTCAGTACTGGCATAAATTCCTTCCATGAAAAAAACCAAACAGATATTCCCTGCATATCCCATAAAGAAGACAAAGGGCTGACCTAACTAAATGAAAGAAAGGGGGGTAGGAAAAAAAAAGGGGGGGGGGGGTATTAACACAAGTGCAGGAAATATCAGGATAGCTATACTAATCTAGTCTCAGATCTTCTTTACATGGAAGACTTACCAGTAAAATTTTAAAGTGTCCCTTATCATTATTCCTACCATTGCAAACTATTGTTAGATTCCACTAAAATCAATGGGCTCTTAAGATGTACTTGACTTATTTGACAGCATAACGTAACTATTTCGTCTTGATAAATACAAATAAACAGTATTTTAAATAGCTGTAAATTCCTAAAAAAAAACCTGCTGTCTTAACAATATACAATACTACTGGGAAATTTGCTCCTGGAAAGCTTATTCTACAGTAAACTAGGACAAAAAATGATGACCAACCACCAAGTTCATGGGAAATGCAATCAGAACCAGTATTGCATTATTATTATACTACAAACTAACTTTTTATAATGGCATTAAAAGATAAAGTTATTCCCTAAACAATGGGGTTATTATGGTTTTAAAGAACATCTGTTATCATTATGATTAAATATTTTTTAACTAAATATTACCTTCATCATTGTGTGAAAACAGAAAAGATAATTATTAAAAATCTACAACGTTGCAATCTGGTTGAACTAATTCAATACAAAGCATCTAACAAAGTTATAAGGATTATGATTTCTGTTTCTTTAAGCTACTGTCTCACTAAAAATTCTGTGCTTACTGTACAAATCACTTCTTTCTCCAATTACAGAAAACACTGAGGAAGCAGGAAGTTTTAGGATACAACTACATTTAAAAAGAAAGCTACTTATAAAAATTGAAGTCTTGACTGCTAAATGTCAACCTCCAAATGTGTAAATCTCCTTCAGGGATCAGTGTTCTTAATTTTTACAAGTCTTTTTCTTCAAGGTACTGTGCAAAATTACTTTAGTGAATTAGTCAGCTATTGAGCATCAAATAATACAAAGAACAAGTGACAGACAAACAGCTGGTGAAAACTGCCTGTTTGTATTTAGCTTCCAAGAAACTGCATGGGTACCTAATCATTGATCTGTCAGGCTGTGAAACCAGATTAGATAAGCAATTGCCACTTAGTCTCTCTCACTAAACGCACTGTCCAAACAGGTTACATTTCTTTCATTATGTTTCGAAGGATTCAAGATCACATGACATCACATATATGATGCTAATTTTTAAAGCTGCTCTGACTTCATAGCTCAGAGGGGGCTACTAAAAATGGTAATGGTAATTATTCACTCTTGGGTGACAGTATGAGCTGGCATTATCCAGGAAATCTTAGACACTGGAGAACCAGAAGCATGTATGCTGCTTAATACTACTCTTTCTCCTCCTTTGGAAGCCCGTAGCACAACAGATTAATTAATAAAAGCAAAATGAAAAGTGTGATGAACGTCTTCAATTGACAGTTCCCCCTTTCCTTTCACACACCTAACAGTTTGTTTTATGTAGTAGATCCAGAAGTAACCTCTTTAAGGTTCAATACATTCTAATGACACCCATCTGTACAGTATGAAATAGTATATTATTTTGACTAAAAAGAGATTATACCTACTGTGCAGAAAGCACTTGGATTTAGACATGCAGTTTGACTTTACAGTAGAATTTTAACGAGAACCATGTGTTGTTATACTTAATGCCACCTTACATTTGATAAACCCAATAAAAGCCTATCACAGAATCAGAGCCAAACATAAAGAACATTTCTTACCCTCTGGAGCAGCTTGTCTCTATAGTGTTCAACCTGTTCCTGAAAACTCTGGCCTGGTTTCTTGGGTCTTTTCCCAGACTCTAACTCATCCTGAAACTTCATCACCTTAAGCTGTGAAAATAATACTGACCATTAGGTTATTGGGCTTACTATTATCCAGTGGCTGAAAATGAAATTTCCATGATTTATATATAATTTGTGTCCTTCGTTCTTTCTATACAAGTTTGTGCACAAGAAGATACTGACTTTATTTAAACTGGATCAAAGCAACAAAATCGCATTCTCCTCTGCAGGCACCTGCAGTTCTTTACAGACATGTTAAGAACTAAAAATAACGGGATTTTTTCCTGTTATTCTACTAGATTCTGTTCCCAACATTAGAACACTGCACCCTTATAGCTCTTAGATCGTTATAGGTTTTTTTTTTCTTTCAAAATGAGATCATTTACTGCAGGTGTCTTAATACATTGTTTCAATTTCTCTTGTCTACTCCACGTTTCCTTTAGAAACTGCCTTTTTTCCATTTAACCCTAAATATTAAAATCAAATGACTGACATAATTAGGATATGAAACAAATGTGTCTCCTCTTCAGGGCTGTTTGCACAGAGTGGTTGATTTGAAAGAAATTAATTTTACTAAAATAATCCTCTTCCATATGCTATCAAGCATAGCAACAAAATTCAGTTCACTAGTGCTGCTAAATGTAACACTAAATTTACAGTAATAATACTCCCAACTTAGCCACAAAGTTAAGTAAATGTCAGAATTTTTCCATGTGGACTTTTGTTGTTTGGTCTAGATACACTAAAACCTTCCTCCAAATTGATTCACATCATAAAGCTTCACTCCCATCTCTCATCATTAGGCAATTCTTTATTCTTACTGCCATGGCCTTTTACAAACAATCCTTCAATTTTTTTTGAAGATGTCTCTTCTTCTGGTGGGTGGGGAGGAGCTTGGTAGTAAGTCATGCTGTATTTGTCAGCCTTCTTCCAATGTTTATGCTCTGACCCTCCTGTATTTCCTATTTCGATACTGACCTACAAAGTCATATATATGAGTAAATTTTTCCAGTGGTTGAGGTTTCATTTTTAGCAAATACAGAAAATACTTTTCTCTTTAGAAATACTTAACTCTTCCACACCAAAAACACACAACGGAAAAGAGTTTGCAACTGTGTCTATTTTGATTATCTGAAAGAATTCTTATTCTCCAGGTCCTCAACTGTCTAATACAAAGTAGGCATAAAATCAAACCCTAAAGCTTTTTTCTTCCCTCTCAAAAGCAGCAGGCCAGACTGGATGTGAATCTAATCAGCCCTTCCAATTCCTGACCGAGCAGAAAGGAAAGGTGTCACAAACCCAAACTGATCACAAGAACAAATATGTTAAGAGACATAAAACCCAGGCAAGGATAGCACTACTTTGAACAGGATCCCCTTCAGTTATGCCAACAACACATTTTTCATTTTAGTCTCAAACACAATGGAGCCACTCGTCTGGGGGTGGGGGAAAAAGGGGGGTGTGGCAGAAAGGGCATTGCTATCTTGTACCACAATAAATTTCTGACAAATGTTCTGCTTACCTCCCTCATTTACAGAGCAAGCTCTACCTATGGTTGAGCATTTTTCATTTTTGCTTACAATTCAGCAAATTAAATAGTCAGCAGCCAATGGAAAACTAACGTCACCCCACCTGGAATACTGTGTTCAGATGTGGGGCCCCCAACATAAAGGGGGCTACAGGAGAGATGGGAAAGCACTCTTTATCGGGGGGGGTAGTGAGAAGACAAGGGGTAATGGGTATAAGCTGAAAGAGGGCAGATTTAGACTAGACATTAGGAAGAAATTTTTCACTGTGAGGGTGGTGAGGCACTGGCACAGGTTGCCCAGAGAAGCTGTGGATGCCCCATCCCTGGAGGTGTTCAAGGCCAGGCTGGATGAGGCTTCGAGCAACCTGGGCTAGTGGGAGGTGTCCCTGCCCATGGCAGGAGGGGTCGAACTAGATGATCTTTAAGGTCCTTTCCAACCCTAGCCATTCTATGATTTGTCACATAACACTCCATAAAGGCATTTTTTCCTTCTCCCCCTGCTTCAAATGGAGAAGATTCAAAAGCAGGAATACCTCTTGGAACTATATATTCAGTGTCAATGTGCACCACCTATTCTGGTAAGAAATGAAGATTGCGTTCTCCACCATCATGTAAACTCCAAAGCCATTAGTTGCTTATCACCTTCAGTAATGAACAGAAGGGGTACAGAGGAGGCTCAGCTGATCCAGAAGGCCTCTTGGGCTGTCACGGTATGAACATGCCTCTAAGACTTCTACTTTGTTTTTCCAACTAAATCTATCTACGAGATTAGTGAGATGTACGGGCAGAATAAGCAAGCGTCACAGCGCACAGGTAGAATCAGGATATTCCCTTTCAGCAGAGGTGAGCAGTTAGATCAGCTCATTCTATACCTTCACATATAGCAGCTTTTGCTACTTGCTCTAAAACATCACCACTGTAGCTACGATTTGAAAGAAAAGTAATTACTTAGGTCCCAAAGTCCAGAAAATAATCCTCTAAAGAATTCTACTGTTCAGAATTATTACATAAACCTATACGTTTGGTTATCTCCCTTCACCATTTCACTATTTGTAGCGTACTGGTTGTAGACAACACTCTTCTTATTGATCTCTTCATGTAGAGTATATGATGTTTATATTCCTATCATATAGTTCCAGATATCCCCTCAGGAGAAGGAGATCCTTAGAACCGGGGCTTAAATCTGCTTAAGCATCGAATCGATGAATTTTGTAAGCATTCCACTTCATAAATTTGCATTTAGAAAGAACTAATATATTCTCATTGAATACATTATTCTTTAACTGTTCTTGTCTAACAGACAAGGACTATAAAGCCTATTCATCCTTAAGACCTTGACTTTATCTAGACCATCTCTGGAGTCAGTAATACACATGGTAACATGGAAGGGAAAAATTTTTCATAACCCTCTGCCAAAACTTTGCAATGCTAATTTCTTAGACACAGTGGTCTCCCACAGCAGAGAGAGTTTGGAGTTTTTCAGAGACTGCAGTGCAGAAGTGTCAAATATCACTGGAGTTCCCGTTAGCAATCCTACCCACTAACCATGAGGAGGTATCTCTGCTAAGTGCAGAATAAACAGCTGCACAACATGCCCCTTGTCTACTGTTGTTGTCTTTTGGTTCTCATCTTGAAATTTTCCCCACCTCTAGAAGTGGTTAGAAGATTCAGCCTCTCCTAGAAGTCAAGGCCTTGACTGCAGACTAACCAGTAAGCTAGCAAGGTACAGAAACGGGAACATCTTGCTACCCTGGTTCAGGGAAACCACAGACTGACGCAAACTGAAGCACTGCCTGGAACTTTTTGCACTTTGACACAAACAGGTGTGCTGTGGGTAGCGTCCCTTGCTTAAAATGAATCTGTTTTCAGAAAACCGTTCTTGGTTTTCTAATCTTCTGCTGATACTGAGTCCACACACTGTGGTCTTCAAGGGGAAAAAAGGCTTTTTCACAAGAGGTTATTCTACAGTTACACAGCCTCACAGCTTAAGTGGCCAGGTTCAAACACAACTTATTTGAGGTGAATTAGCTGCATACTACATACTAGGAGTAAAGTTAATCACCAGACACTTGATGAAATATACTAATTTCTGCTCGATATGCAATAGCATTCAAATCTAGTCTGATTACAGACAAGACAGACACCCAAGCAGACCAAAGCGTTTTGTTTTTCCTTAAAACAGACTCACTCCAACAACGGCTGCGACAAGTCCTAGAATTTGCCAGAAGAAGAGCAAATTATTTCTTTGAAAGCTTGAGTTTTCTAGCAAGTCTACGAGCAGTGAAATTTCTGCAGCTACAATATTATCAACAACAGATGACAGCGATACTGATGTACATATGTCAAATACCTCTCTAGCTGTAACGGACCTCTGGCATGCTCAATCACACTCACAGGATGCCATGTGTCTTGGAGCTAAGCAATTCCTCTGTCTTTGTATAAAGCAGAAGTAGATTCAAAGATTTAAAATAGAGAATATGCTGAACAGTAACTATCTTCTAAGGAACAACTTCTATAAATAGCAAAACTATTGGTCAAGGAAGAGCCAATTTGTCTCATCTGTTGTTATTAAGCCACAATGAATAAGACATCCAATTAAATATCTTTTTGACATTTTGCAGTGGCCTCAAATGAACTAGGTACAGAAACCTCAGATTCTAAAGACCAAGGGGTTATATAGTTCTACTGATGACTACAAGCCTTGGATAGCTCCTATGATGAACAAACACACAAAAGTGTTTTATTAGTATTCTGCATACTAAGCATCATAATCCAGATAAAGAAATAATGGAAAATGCATGGAACTTCAGTTTCTTGACAAGAGTATACAGGACCTTGAAATCCAGAAGAGGCACTTGAAAACTTCAAATATTTACCACCTAAAACTAGTACATATGGGATACATTGATAAAAGAACTTACAAGACTCGTGCAGTGTAAAATTGACAATGCTTAAGGTAAATCACTTCCTAATCTGTCTCCACAACTGCCAGGATAACACCTATAAATCAGACACTCAATTGGAAAGGAGCCTTTCCTTAACCGCTACAATCACTATTACAGCAAAATGAAAACTATCTTCACTTGTACTTCCTTTAGTCTAACTTCATATATTTTCTACAGAACTACTGCCACCATGAGTCCTCAGACATAAATCCCATTTAGATACAGAATTTACTCACTTCAAACGCTATGCATCATGAACTTTCAAAGTGCTATGCAAAGAAGTTCCTAAGTGTTTAGTTACAGTCCATTAATTTTAATAATCTGAATTATTAAAAGAAGCACATTTGTGAGAAACAAGACTTGTGACATTTTAAAATATTATTGGTTGTACATCTTAAAAGAATATTATGGGGCTTTGCTAACGTCTGATTTTAGCTAATTAGTACATTATAGCACAACGGGGCAGGAAGCTGCAAATCCACCTTCAAAATACTATGCAAATTATCATCTGTGACTTGGAGATGTTACAACTGCAACAACTACTTTAGCAGCTTCTTAATATCATTTGAATGCACTGAACAGAAGGTTCATAAATTTCAGTATTCAATATATCATGGGGTTTAATACTGAATACCAGCTGGAAAGTCGCATGCAATTTTAAACCTGTTTTTGCATGGCACTGTATGACAGAAAGCCTTCACTGCTAGCTAAAGCTCATGCTAAATTCAAGTCCTATTACCTTCTCAGTCAACCACAAGCTCAGAAGCTAGCATGAAGACATAAGAATCTGTGCTCATCCACCTTAACAGCTATACTAACACCTATGCTTGGAGAAAGGATAAAAGCATGAGCCCTATAAATGGCATGTAAGTCTTTAATTAAAATGTCCCATTTCCAGGACCACCTGGTTTAGTTGCATCTACTTCTTTGTGTGATGTCTGACACAGTGAAAAGAGCAACTTTTAAATGTAATAAAACACAGACACTTCAGGGCAAAACAGAGAACAAGAAAGGCATAGGACTAAGGCCACATCCAAAAGTTGATCCCATTTGCCAAGAGGAGGAAAGTGTAGAGGAGCCCAAGCACTCTAAGGCTACCAGTGGTATTGACCCTGAAAAAGAGCAATTCTCAACATGCAATATCCCCTGACTCAACTTTTCCTTTTTTTTTACTGCATTATTTTGAAAGCCATATCAAGGCAAGGCAAAGCTGTAAACAAACACACCTTTATAAAAATACACTGGACTAAAACAAACACTATATAACAGGACTATAATTATTTCAGTAAAAATAACTCCCTTTTATGGGTGGAGAAGTTGGCGGGTGGGGGTAGGGGAGAGGGTTGGAAAGGTACAGAAAGGTGGCACAAAACACCATATGCTGACCTCTATCTCTCGGAGTTTGGCACGCTTTTCTTCACTCATTTCTGAATATTTGACTGATGACTTGGATTCAGGAAGTTCTTCTTTAATAGGATTGGAATACATGTGTTGCTCTTCTGACTTAGAGCTCTGAGTGTCTTCCTCATCTTCACTTTCTTCTTCTTGACTTTACAGAAAACATACAGAGAATTAACTGATATATATATAAGACAATTATCTGTTACAAAATTTACTATCTCTCATAATTAGTTTCTATGATTAGTTACTAGTATTTACATCTGCTGAAATTGTTATGTAAAAGTCTGCAGCTGCAAAACAGTCTCCACCTGTGAGACAGATACCTTAATATTTTCATTTAATAAAATCATTAGTTTTTATTACTCAGATAATTTACACTTTTCACATAAACAGAGGGCAGAAGAATTCTTGAAATTTACAGTCACCAAATACATATCTAAATCAACTACAAAACAAGTCCACTACCTCAACAAAATCTCTTCTAGTGCTGTAACTGTGCTTTTCAAATACAATAAGTTTTATAAAAGAACAAAATTTACTACACTTTTGCTTTTTGAGACAAACCTGAGACAAGGCAGATATTCAAAATTATATGCCCAGACTGGCCACTAGAGTGCTGCAGTGCTACATGCAATACAGTAAGATATTTAGAGCACAGATGCTCTCAATTGCCTAAAGAACAGTAAAAGACTGCTCAAAAACAACAGATGGCATGGAGTCTATGAGCAGAAACACATACAGCAGAACATTATTCACTGTGTGTGTCTCAAAAGCAAAAGTCCGAGGTTTCATATATATCAGACACAAAGATTTCCAAACTGTAAAATACTATTACCTTAGCTCTTACTATCTGACATTAAGTTATCAAATCAGCATGAATTTAGAGGTTATGGTTAACAACTCTACCAAAAGGTGCAATTTATCGTGTTAGAAGAAAATTATGGGGGCTGAAAGCATGCTGCACTAAAATCCCGATTTTTCTCCATTTTCTTATTTTCCTATTTTCAAAATTTCATTTTCAGTCAGTCTCAGAGGCAGGAAATGAATATGGTTTTCATCAGTATGAAAAAGCATTTACTTTTGAATTTCTTCCTCCTCAGACTCTTCATGTTGGTCAAAAAGTTCCCACTTAGAAGTAGTAACAGCTAGAAGAGACAGTAAGACAATTTTAACAACAGAAAAAGCTATAATTTAATCTGAAAATTGGCATTTGTAGATATAATAAAAATTACAATGTGATAAAATTTATCAGCATCTAGCACTAAACAGATTTTCCATTTCATAGAAATAATCAAAACTGCACGTTATCGGAATAGTTACTATTCACAAAACTATTCACTTACATTGTGTATCATGTTTCAGTAAATTCTTCAAAAGCAGACAAGTATTTGTCAGTTTGTAAAATTTTATCTTCCAAACAAATATTTAGAAAAACTGTCAACCACACACCCAGATTTTTTTTTTTAATATCTACTCTTAATGAAATGGAAATAATTGTTAAAGGTTGGTGGATTATTGAAGCAGAATAACAAAAACAGAATACACTATTTTCTTCACTGAAGTTACAACCAAAAAAAAAGTTACAATTTAAAATCCTATTGTATTACTACAGAAATCACATTAGCACTTTAAAATACATCAGTTGAAAATAATTATGAAATAGGTAAGTGACATTAAGCTTTCAGTTTACTTAAGGAAGTGTTTTAGTTCAATATATACTTTGAAAACTAACCTTGAGCTTCCAACTCTGATTCATCCACTGCTTCCCACTTTGAAGGGGCAACTTTAAATATAGGCTCATTCTTTTTTGTGTCTTCAGCCGTATCCACTGTTGGAGAAAGAGACAGAGAAAAATAATTTCCAAAGCTCTTCAAAAGTTCAAACACAAAAATCCTAATAAAACAATCAACTTTAAATACTGAAATATGTTATACCATTTTATTATTTGCAAAGAAAATAAATTAGGATTTGGAACCTGATATGCATAACATCAGAAGACACCTACTGTGTCTCTGAAGTAATTACAAAATAAAAGCAGTTTTTACACTAATTCTTCCTAGAACAAACTTAAATTAATCAAGTCAATATTTCAGGAAGCTACATGCCACATTAATTCTTGCCTCTACTTGTAAAAACTACTCGGGGGGGAAAACCAAAAAGATCATCTAAAATTGAAGATTCAAACTGAAGGCAAAGTTGAAACACTTCATACAAGGAACTCCATCAAGATCGTCATCGAGTGATTTAATTGGAACTCCATCCAGATCATCAATAGGAGCAGCATCAATAGGAATTCCATCCACATCTTCTAGTGGAGCACCGTCAAGCTCTTCCTCAATGGGAGCGCCATCAAGATCATCTGGTACTTCCTGAAAGCAAATAATAATTAAATATTTCAAGAACAAATCTACATTGCTTTTCTTTACTTTTCCAATTACTGATTAACTTATTTTTAAAGGAGTAGCTTTAAAAATACCTAAAACCCAAACACCTCAACTTTAACAATTTTTGCTACCAAATACAATTGCTTAGTGCAAAGGAAAAATACAATAATATTCTTTTACAAAAAACTATAAGCAAGAACTTGGAATTTGTCCACAATGTACTGGAAGCTTTATAACACCTACAGTCAAAAGAAGAGATATTAAGCTGAGATTTAGCTCAAAATGAGACAATTGCAGTCAGATAAACTATGCTTACTACATACGAGAGAGTCCCTGAGAACCAGTAGTCTGAACAATTGACAGAAATCAACTATTTAGCAGGAACACAAACTGAAGAAACACACATGAATGATAAATACCCCTACATATTCTGATGTGTTAGGTACAGGCACTGTCCTTCACATGTGCACATTCACCCTGCTCTACTGCTAAGGGAAATAAGCTAACCTTCCAGTTATACTGCACGTCTCCCTCCTGCTGTTCTGAAAGGCATGTTTCCGCAGAGTTACAAAATGAACTTATCCTAAACATAAATCCATTTGCTAGTGTCCCCTGTCTTGATTCTCTTAAATAATATTTCTATGTAACTGTAAACAGATCGTACACATTCACTCAGTGCTAATGGCATTCTAGAAATTTTAAGCCTGGAGCTTCAAAATATCGAATAATAATTTATACATCACTGTGTAACAACTAAAACTCACTACATAATTCTGTTTAAAATAATCCCTATTTTAAAAAAGAGGTAACTAGCATAACTAGAGGTAAAAAAAAGAGGTAATAGCATAACTAAAAAGCTAGCAACTTACTGCTCTAATACAACACAGCAAAGACCAAAGTAGAATATCACCAGTGTAAATGGTCTATCACAAGCTTCCTCTCAAACTAAGAAAGCTCAGATGGCTCTACTACATATAAGGGTGGCACACAAAAAGAAAGTGAATGATTCGGGTAGCCAGACGCCTAGCTATTTTAGAACTCTCTTTAATTTAAATTTAATTTAAAACTAATGCCTGAAACTCTAACCCAAAATTCACGGATACTACAGAGCATCTCCAATACAAAGGAAATACCTGTCATTCTGTACTAGCCTTTGCTCTGAAATGGTTTCACAATGTAACTCCACCACAGCACCTAATCTACAAGCAACAAATGCATAAATAGATTAAACAGGATTTGCATCTGAAAATATCTGTTACACCTGTATTTAAGAGGAAGGATTCAGAGGAAAAAAAGCTTTATTCACCCTAACAGAGATACCAAAATAATCCTTGTCAGCTCTATTTTATATTCACACATTTTTTCTCACCATCTGTTAGCATCATTACCAAGGTCACTTACCTCTGTTTCTTTATCTTCCATGATATTTACAAGCCCCAAGAAAATATTCTGCAGTTTGATCAGAAATGGTTCTGGATAGATCGCCCAGTCTTCCCATGCTCGGAAACATGTCATCACCCGTTGCTAGAAGCAATAGCAAAAAAATTTCTAAGAAATCTGCATTAAGAAATTTTAAAGGGATGGGAAATACACCACAGAGAACTACTGTAGACAGCTACTCCTAAATAGTTTCATACTGGAGTATATTACAATGATACTATGCTAGGCAAGACTAGTAATTTTACAAAAAATATGTATATAGGAACTGCTTCTTTAAAAATCTCACTTGGGTTTCATTCTTCCCTTTAAACTCCTGTTACATTACCAATTTCAGCTGCTCATAGTTCCTAGCCCAACAGTAAATTTCATTTTGCCCAGATGTTCCAAGCAGGTGCCTCTACTAAATGTAACTGAAAATACCTTTCTCTTTGTAAAATAACTAAAATTAACAGTGTTTTATTCTTATTATTGAACTGAAATTATGTTCCTACTCTCATTTTTTTGTAGAAGTGAAGTATATTTGAAATTATGGAGTTCAGCTCAAGCTTGACATGTTAAATGTAGCTGAAGATGTCGGTATAAAAAAATCTACTGCCTGTTTTTACCATATAATTTAATAAACAGTTTTAAAATAGCAGATAACTAGACTTGATTGATTCTCAGTTGGGAGCAGAGAAGGTAGGACAACGAGGACAAGGACCTTAATACAGAAAAGCCAACTACACTGTAAGCTTTGTATTTAAACCTTCTGATCTAGAAAAAAGAAAAAAAAATAAAAAAAAAAAGAACTGTAGAGACATCTTTAAAACAGGAGAAGGAAAAGCTAGGCTGAACATAAGAATGGTGAGAAGCAGAGCACTTAATCTAAAAATCACTCTCAACTACACACGGTCAGACTGCTTATCAAACCTCAAAAAACAAAGCCTATCACAAAAAATGTTAAAAAGTAACTTTATGCTGTGATGTCCAGCAGTTTCTTTCCACACTGAGCAGCCCAAATTTATTTTTGAAACTGAAATATAGATGGTCCAAAAATAACCAGAAAGCTAGAAGGCCTTGTTTACAATTCAAGTACTAGATAGAAATCCTCTCAACTCCACAACTATATCTACCAGTACACTTAGATGTTCGATGATAATTTTCTTCCTTAATTTCATGGCTATCTTTGTGAGAGATAAAATTATTTTTGTTTGTTTATTTTTAAAAAAGGCGTAATTAGGAAGCTTAAGGTCTAAGCCACCTATCATAGTATACAATCTCTTGTGCAGGAACATCTATTTATTTGACTTCTATGTCATGTAAATAACAACGAAATACATACCTTGAAATTTTCAGACTGTAAATGGCCTTGTATTGTACGGTAAGTAGCATTGAGATCAGAGAATATCTGACATAATTTTGTTTCAAAACTAGAATTAAACATATACATTTCTTTAGTTAAACTTCGTAATATATGTTTTCTGGACATACATAATTAATGAAAAAACCTGTGACACAGGACTCAAAAGCACAAGATTCTCATCCTTAGAGTGGCCTTGAACTAAACTATAAAGCAAAGATGATTACTGTGTATTAAATCACCTTGGACAACAACAGAACTGTGAAGGGAGATCTTCACATCTGCTGCAGTCTCTTTATACAGCCTGGAAAGACTGGAGGATAAAAGGAGTTTTACAACCTCACATACAACGAAAGAATTGTCTCAAAATCCAATTTGTATATTTATTACGTTCTTAATTACATGTCTATTCTAATTTAGTCAATGAGGGCCTCAATGAAAGCACAGTAACAGCTGCCTAGCTTCCCTTGAGCTTCTCCCAATGTGCAAAAAATAGACTGGCACAGCAAACACCCTCTGCAACATGAACCATCATTTGCAATTGCTAGAGTTTTGTAACATGCTGAATATTCCCCATCATGTTATTATAACATTAGAGAGACTCCAGGAAGCAGAACATAATCAAATATCTAAATATGACAAAGGTACTCTCCCTTAGATTTTTTTCCTATATTCTGCTCAGCACCTTAGAAACAAAAGTACATAATCCCCTTTAAAGTTCTCCAAGCCTCATGGAGAATTAAAAAACACCTTTTAATTAAAAAAAAAAAAAAATCTATTTCAAAAAGTGACTTCTTCACATGGATTATGTGCTATACCATATCTTGAATATTATCTACAGGTACTCTGTAAAGAGTTATTGTTGCTTCTGTGAGGTTCCATCAAAGTGGTCCGTTGCATAGAGCATATACACTTCTTCTTGCATTACAAAGCAATCCTACGCACTAACGTGCTACATCTTACACATTTTCATGCAAAGAGATATAAATATTGTCAGTGTTGTAACAGTATCCTCACAGAAAATCGTGAATTTCTCTCCAACTATGTTTACCCATAGATGTACAAAACTGAATATGAGGATATTCTTTTTTTTTAAATCATCAGTCACCCAAAATACTATACTTACAATTTCCTATAGTAGGAAGCATTGGCAACTTTAGCTGAAGAGTTGTATAACACATCCGACACTAGATATAATCTTGCAATCTACAATAAATTCACAGTAAGGCAGAACATTATTTACAAGCAGGTGCAGAAAGAATAAAAATATATAGCAAAATCCCACAGGAAAAAAGCATAGTTAAATTCAAGCCCACGTTTTAATACAAAGCCTCATGCTATCTCAAATTTAGGAAATAAATGCTTGTAACACTATATGCACACGCTGTTAAGTGAGCTCTTCACCAAAAGACAAGATTATACGAAATCTCCACACCTTCTTAGGAAGAGGAGTCTTCAGAATAGACAAGGATTCTGTAATGCAGTCTACAATTTCTTCAGCAGCTTCCGCATTATTTAGACAGAAAACCATTGCATCACCAATATCATTCTTCCGAGGTGTTAATCCACGCAGAATTTCCTCTAATTTGTCCCTCTGTCTGAAACATCAGGAATTGTAATACTTTCAATACAAAATTAACAGTACTTTGGGGAATTTCCATTTAATGATGTTTTAGATTTTTCCATCTTTAGGACAAAAGCAATTTTAAATATATTTATACTCTGTTGCCTGAGTTTTTCAGTGACTCATGAACATATGCATCCACATTACATAAACAAAGTGCTAAAAATTCCCACTCAAATCTTGACCACATATAGAAATCAAGGAAAAATAACTGAGAAGCACCTAGTCAGTACCTCTACTAAAGTAATTAACTTTTTGGATTTAGTTTAAGCCTAAATCAAAATGGGCAAGTCTAAAGCATGCATGCAAGTAATTTCTAATTTATGCTGTGTAATAAGAAACATTAGATTCAGAAAGCTAGTAAGAAGCATTTCAGGTTTTCCCTGACCTCCATATATACAGTATACTCTCAAAAGAGTATCTTTTTAAGCCTTTCAAAAAGAAGATGTAAGAAATAAATTATGTATTAAAACCTCTAGAACCATGACTGGTATCATAAAAATGAAGAAAATAATAAAATAATAAGAAAAAATTCCACATGCTAAGAACACAGCTGAAACAATAACCACAAAATTAGGAAAATCACGTACATATTTCCACTACCATAGCCATCCCCACCACACTTAAAATTCACAGCAAAGAACTCTGGTGATCTGTCTCTTCCTACTTATTAATAACTGCTCCCAATTTTAATTTCTGATGAAATCAGTAAGTTTAAGATGATAATAACTGCTTAGATCATGAGGTCATAACAATGTTGAGAAAGGTGTGATATATCCCCACCAACAGATAGGAACAGAAAATGGGGAAAAACTCTCATGTTCCCACTCCCCTTCAAATTAATAACAATTGGATTGAAAGGACTCATTGTTCAGTGATGACAAATCTAACCAAATCCAGAACACATTTATCAACAAGTATCATCAAAAAAAGACTAACTGAAAAGCAGTGAGGTTAAGAGAGTTTCTAAGTAATATTGTGACAAGCACAATAACATTATAGGGATGACATACTATAACTACAAAAACACAACACGAAAAAACCAAGCAGATTAGCAGTTAAAACAGCACTATAAATTGATGGAAGTTCATACTCTTCCTTAAGCGCTCCCTTCTTGTTCGGTTCCTCCACAAATGCTTCAGTTTCTTGCTCTTCTGACATTCCATGCAAGTAGGGATTCAATGGTGGTGGCCTCCAAAATGATCCATTTTTGAACATACGGAAATCTTCTGTCCTCCACTTGGTTGGAGCATCTCCCTACAAAAAAAAAAAAAAAAAAAGTATTTTGGTGTTCTTTTACTTCATTATGCTTGAAGTTATGAACTGTAACTAAAATTCTACTTGCCTGAAGAATGGAATAAAGCTTCCATCTATAATACACATGGGCTGGAGTCTGGTTTTCGAATAAAAACCTAAATCGAAGAGCAAAGAAAAGACACAAAACATATTACAAATTATTTAACTGAAGCAAATTCAAAGTAATAAAAAAATACACCCAAACCCTGTTCAGAATCCCACCTCAGCTACCAAGTGAATTCAAGATAGCTAAAATCACGTACACCTACAGTACGGCTGTGCAGAACAAGTGCAACCACTCCACGCACATACACACACAATCTGCAAGGCAGAGTGCAGAATTCCACAAAGGCACAGCGTTTCTCAGAAGTTAAAAGCAGAACAAAAAAGGTCAGAAAGAATGACTGTGCAGCCCCCCAGTAAAGCAGAGGAACCATCAGGGCAAAGAGTCACTATGGGAACAACTGCAACCTCAGAATAAGTGGTGCAGGAACATGTAATTATACAGTTAGGCTGCTCAGACTGAATGCTAAATGACTTGAGGTTTTACACCAGTCAATTGTCCATCAGAACACTTTAACAAGATCAGGAAAAAAAGCAGAAAAAAAAAAAATTGAGCCCACTTTTAATGGTCAGGATATTTTGACCTGCATATTTTCCTCTATTTGCATATAAAAATCAAAATTAAGCACAGCAACCTTACTGCAACTAAAACATTATTAAAAGGTCATTTAGTATTTCTCTGAAAAAGTTTTTCAGAGATTGCATTTCACAAGAAATTTGGAAATGGATCCTTTTTTTTTCCATTAATGACAAGAGCTGGAAATTCTGACAACTTCACTATATCAGGTAAAGTTTAATCCTATTTGCACTGACATCAAATAAAAATTATTCCCAGCTCTTGATAAAGGTTAGAAATCAGTCTCCAGGAAGACTGGACTTCACATTGAGTTAGCCTGGATGTTTTCGGGGGGGCAACATTTTTCTTTTTTAAAATGTATGCTACTGCTTCCACTGATGACTCTGAATCCCTCAGAAAAGTAGGCGTTAAATGTAATTTTATTTATCATTTATATTTTTAAAATAGGTACAAATGTATTCTATAGTGTGTGTTTACTATTTATTTGTATGTACACATTAACAACTAGAATAAAAGTGCAGTCTTCAAAAAGAGATAGCATAAGCATTTCTACAATTTGTAAAATTTTAATCTGCATGTAAAGACAGACATAGAAAAAACAAGTCTTACTAATATTTCAGAAATGCACAATATTAGCAACAGTGAAAATAGCGCTATTTCAAACTGAAGCAAAATAATAAGCACCTGAACATTGGATTGTTGATTTCTCGGTTCATGATCATGGCTTCAAACATAGGCCCTTCCCGTACTACAAACTCTATCATTCGATGTATCAAAGCGAGCAAATTCCTACAACAACAACACAGTTAAAGAAAAATTGATTCAGACCTAACACTATATAAAACTACACTCCACCTAAGATACTACAACTGTGCAGGAGATTATTTTGCTGTATTGTTAAGAAAACTGTATAAGAGATAAGGTAACATGGAACATATCATAGCCTTGCACCATAGACACGGGCATTCTAAAATAAAAACATGCCTAGGAGTGGAGGAGTAAGAATAAGAGGAGACCTCATTGCTGAACTTCCACGGCTTAGCCTACAACCATCTCTTGCTTAATAGTTTTTACCCATAAAAATGGGCAACTCAACACCGAAGTACAACTAACCATCAAAAACTAAGCCCTCATCTAAATTGCCTAGAACTAAGACCAAAAAAGTGTTAGCTAAAGTTCTACAGAGAACAAGTGGCTGAATATTATGCTCAAAATTAAACACAACAAATTCAACGGAAACTGCATTCAGCTTTCAAACTATTCAAGTATGAAAGGAAAAGCAAATAGCCTTCATGATGCCAAACCAGGCAATGATTTTATTAAATTTAGATAATCTCTTTTTGATCAAGACTCAAACTGTTGGCATAGAACAAAACTGTCCATCATTTCATGTCATACCATCAAATGTTTCCTCCCTCGTACACTCAAGTGAAGCAAATCACAATTAAAAAAAATAAAAATTTGTATTCCTTTCATTCAGCACTACATCCTGAGACAGGCCAGAAGCAGGTGTGAAATGCATGTTTTTCAAGCCACATCTGAAAATGCAGAGCTACTTATAAGCATGATAACAGGAGATAGTCATAACCTTTAAAAAGAATAGTGATCTTTAGTTCCCAACCTTTTAGGGTTTTTTGGAAACAGGATCCTGAATTTTCAAATATAGATTATCTACATATATCAAAAGCTTCACAGCACATGTCCTTCGAATGTGATGCAAACAAAAAAAATACAGATTTTTACATTTTTAAATTTATTTTCTTAGATGCAACAAATGGATATTGGTTCTCTACATGTATGTCACTATATTTATTTTTAGCAAAATTTTTAATTATGACATTTCAAAAATTGTTACACTGAAAAGCTGCAGAATTTTCTACTACTTCTGAGTAATGAGGTGACTATTTTCTTCCACGACTATTCAAAGTTCTGCCACAGATACAATGCACTAGATCAAAAAACATTTACATAGAAAGAAAAACTTGCCCCTGTCATCTGAAAACTTAGCAAATGTTCTGTTTTATACCAGCTAGGATCAAATCTACATTTGTCTCACATATTACACAAAAAACCAAAAAGCCACCTACAGCTCAATTTTCCTGTTTCCTTTTTATAATCCTAGAAACATTGTCAAGAGAACATAGCCTCAGTAATTCTGTAGCCATTTTATTTAAAGCAGTGTTCTGAAAGTCTAAATAGCCAGACTGTTCTTGTTGTTATGAACTGTATTTGAAAACCTCAGTAAGAAAAAAAAAAAAGTACAATTAGCTTTCAAGCCTCTGAGCTATCACACCATTCATGTATTTTAAGGCAAGTTCAATGAGATAATTTCTGGCTCCTGTAGAACCATGGCACTGGTTTTAATATAATTTTTCTTTAGTTGAGTACAATAAGGTTGCGTAAGAGAAGCTTATGCTTGAACAAGAACATCTGCTTTGGAAAGACCTCAAGTGTGTGAAAAAAGATTCAGTACATCCCATATCTGAAAGAGGGTCTTACACGCATTTTAGTACGATTACGTGGAAGTTAATTTCTCAGAAAAATCTTGATGACGTATAATCAAGGTTTCGTGTTTAGTGAATGTTAAGAAGTAAAAGATGTTAAAAACCAGTATCAAAAATTTTCAAACAAAGGAGAATAAATGCATTATCCCACTAAAGTCAGTCAAAATTTTTGCATGATGTGATGCACTGCATAATAGTTTTAATTGTTATTAGCATCTTTGAAAATCATCAGGGGAAAAAAAATAAATGCATTTTCAAATACAATTCAATTAGCATGAGCTTTTCTTATCATAAGAGCTTTCAAAATGCTGCAGTAAATAAAATGGAAACATCTTTTCTTTCGGAAGTTAATTACTCTGTAAGCACTGTACAGTTTTACAAGTACTTGTTCTACTACTCAATATGTTTCTCAAATCAGACTCCTCCTGGTTGCCCTATAATTATTCATGTCTCTACCCAACAAAAATTGTACTGTCCTAAAAATTCAGCAAAAATACTACTGCATTTGAGCATCTGTCAAATACGTTAATATACTAATATAACTAGCTTCACCAATTTTCTTCCCTCCCCCACACACACAAAAAAAAAAGAAAAAAGGGACTTTGTGACAATTAAAACAGTGTAGTAAAAAAAGATGACAGTTTTAAGTGCATTATTATTTTAAAATGTCATTTAGCTTAAGTTGGCCAACAAAAAAAATTTTTTTCAGTTATAATAAAACCACATTTATTGGAGCCGATCGTACCAATGTCTGGTCAAAAAATGTATACTTTCCCAATCCATCCCATGATGTTTTCCTGGTCCCCCGCTGCCGCAGACAGTTCAGCTGGTGTTGCTCACCAAGGCCAATGTCAAAGAGAATTTGGTAATCTTTTGTGTTTATTTACTTTCAAAACAGTGTTGTGTTCCTGTGTTTGGGAAAAGGTTTTAGCTTAACTGAGCAAGAGCATACCTAGACTAGTGTGAAGGCAGGAGCACCAACTGGGACCCAAATGTAAAAACACCCTTGCAATACAGAACTACCCTTTTCAGAGACCAAAGTTATTAACTGTTGCACATTAAAAAAAAACCCCAAACAGAAGCAAACAAACAAAAAACAACAAACAAAGAAAAACCACACACAACAGAAATCAAAACTGATTTTTAACTGAATTGGTTACAAACTGTATAACTCAAAAAAAAAAAAAAAAAAAGGAACACTGAATTGGTTGCAAACTGTCTAACTCAAAAAAAAAAAAAAAAGGAAAGAAAAAAACCCCACAGCATCATACTGTAGACAGCTGCATCCTAGCTGTAAGTACTCGGAGGTTTACGTCAGGACTTACACAGCATCTCCAACATGAGCTATTTCACCCTAGTGTTCACTAGGTTAACTTCATTACCCTACAGCTATTTCTAGTGGTCAAATTCAATGCAAAAGATAATTACTTAAATCTATCCTCACTAAAAAAAAGAGCTATTAGGATGAGGATAATAAGACTAAAGAACACGCACATTTCTCTAAGTGTCATGAAAGAACCATTGCTCAGTCAAGCCATTACCTTTTCCTCAACATCACCATTTTTCCTTAAAATTCCGAAGGGGAAATTTTCTATATTTAGATCAGTAATAATAAAGAAAAACATGTACCTTTCTGTTGGGATAACCACTTTGACTATGGCTTGCGACAGAGTCTGTATATGAAGTCACATCAGATAATAAACATAGAATATGTGAGTATTGTTAACAAGTAACAAGCAAAAATATACATATGCAATGAAAATACTACACATCTATCACAAGTTTTGCAGGCAATCACTGCTGTGAAGTTATAACTAAGCAATTACACAAAATGCAAATGGTTGTGTCAGTGAACCATAAAGGTTCACCAATTGCAAAGTATCAGAACATTCCTGTTAGAATGTACATTGATGCACCGAATAGATACTACACTGAATATAATTAATAAAGGAGTTCTTAAATTAATGAAAAGATTCTAGACTATTTGACTTGGATCATGTTGGTATTACTGTATTCCCAAGTCTTACAAAAAAAAAACCAACCCTAACATTTAAGTGTCATTCAAAGAATCAACAAATTCTTATAAATGTAAATCAAGTTGGTTTGTGATTACAAGATACTTACCCTTTTTATCAGCTAATAATCCAGAAAAAAAGTTTGAAAATTGACTTGCAAGTAGCATAAAATACTTACTCAATGTCCAGATTAATTACCTTCTACACAAAATACATCAACTCCTTTAGTGTAAAAATAATGCCACCCAAATTAAAATGTAGTATTTTCCCTAAAGAAAACAATTTAGGTACTGCAATTTGGCAGCCAACAAAAGGGGGGGACGTAGGAGAAAAAAATCCAGGGAGCCTGGAGGGGGAAAATGATAGCCAGATTTAAAGCAGCACTAAGAGAAATCAAGACTCGATATACTGTACTCTAACACTGCCATGAAACAGAGCTTCAGGAATTAAGTAGGTTCCCTTGGGCTACAGCAGGGAGCCAGTGAGTTTGTACACTAAGGGCCGCCAAAGTCAGCCTGAACAATGCAAACCTATGAAGCCACTGCAATACTGTCACAGATCTTGTATTCAACAATGAGCTACGGCCCAGGGTACTGTAAGTTACCTTCTCAAAATCTTCCTTGTTTTTTGGTGGTGGTAACATTGGCGCATTAGGATTCTTCAACCTCTCCCTAGGCTGGGCATTAAAAGGTAGTCCTGACGGAGGAGGCGGGAGGGTATGCTCCATCATAGAAGGTGGAATATATATTGGATGTGGTGGTATAGGTACAGCTTTGCCCCAACCTAGCTTCATTTCAAACGACATAATCATCTTCCCTGAAAAAGTTAAAGAAAAACAAAACAAAACAAAACTAGAACATCCTTCTGTTATCAATTGGTTCTGTGTTGCTCAAGATTTCTCCATGCAAGGGCAGGACTGAGGCTTGCCTGCCATGGTTAATTTTTTGCTGATATTGTTGATTAGTGTATCATACCTGTCAGGCTACATCATGTACAAATGAAAGCCTTTTACATTAAATATTTTATTAATCTTCCCTCACGTACATTTTCAGGACACTACAGTACACAATTACTTGAATTGCTGGGGGAAAAAAAATTTAAAACTTTTTACATTCTATACATCACAATGAACACAGCAATTTTTAAATGGTATTATTTCTACACTTCAATTCTTCAGAATGTTTTGTTCGTAATAAAAAACTTCAAATTATGTTATTCAAAAACAAACATAATAATCAACTGGAATGCCTACATATTGTAAGCCTACTTACTAATGGTCCTAGTAAAGGACCGTTTTGAGTAAGCTATGCAAGGGCAACCTTTCATTTTCTACTCTTTCTGTCAAGGACACTGATTTTTTATTTGCAGGCTTCCCCTGAACTATAAGGACACAGCTTTCTTCATCACGTAAGATATTTTTTTCCTTTTTTTTTTTTTCCAAATAAAAGACAGACAAGACAGCCCATACGCAACTATGCAACATTACATGTCTGGTGTAGTACAGTTACCTCTTCAATACTGGGAATTTAGCCATTATTCAAAAAAACATATTTATAACCAATTATTGATTATATCCTGTGCACTAGTTAAATTTATCCACCAAAAAAATTATTGTTGTTTAACAACTACAAGTAACAGATTCCTTCTTCAAAGAGTCTGTTTACAGAGGAGAAATTATCAAACACTACCTCCTGCTCACGTCTTCAAAACAGTCAGAAATTTTACGTTTTCACATACAGCAAAAACCACCAGTATTCCCAGCCCTGGTGTATGCTATAGTTTGATAACATTCAGCTGCCCGCAAAACAGCCAGTGCAAACTAAAATCAGTCCCAGTGTGGTATCTACTGGAGTTACAGCACATCTATCACTACTCTAACAAAACAACTTAAAGATAATGCCTACAGTTCTTCCTCAATATTCCTACAAAGATAATTACAATTCCAAACTGAGAAATCTGTTTACCATTTAAATTCTTTAATGCTCTTTCAGCATCTCTCCTGTTCATAAAGGCAACAAAGCCACAATTTCTTTCTCTTGCTCTTTCTTCATCAGTTCTTGGCCACATAATTTTAACACTTGCTAATGGTCCAAAGCGTCCAAATTCTTGACATAACATCTCTTCATTCATCTGCATGAAAAAAGATAAAAATTAGCATCTTGCTACTGTATTTCTAAGGTACGCGTTCGTATTATTGTCCAATGTCAAGATTTTAAAGTTTTTAGTTTCTTGAAAAACAACCCCTCATTGATACCTCCCCAATGCAATCTACTGCAAAAATAATTTGAAAAATTGCCTTTTAAACTGAGCACACTCAAATTTTTGAGATGTGATCCACCTTGGATGGAGATATCTATGGAAACACGAAAAAATGCTCAGTTTAAAATTAACTAGTAACTGACAGTCCAAACCTTAACTTTTGCAGCATCATGTAAGGAGCACTTATTCAAGTGAATAATGTTCCTACAGCCGCCAATTGTACCTAGTATGAGTTTAAACATATCAGTATGGTTTAAAATAAAAAGGGGGGAAAATTGCCACTGAAAAAAAAATTCAGCTGGACCCAAACATGCCAACACTGCACTTCACTCCTTGGCTCCAAACTTACTTGAGGATTAATGTTTCCAAGATACAAATTTGTTGTGCTTGGATCTCCAACATCATGTGACCCTGGTGCATAATCATCCAGTACTACAATGATGGAGGAAAAAACAGAAAAAAAAGACATCATAATCCCTGCTATGCATTTAAGTGACAACACTATATTGAATGAGAAAAGAATCTATATTACCACCAGATGATCTGTTTCTTCGTGAAGGAGCATCCACTGAATAAATAAAAGAAAAATATGTATAATTTAGTCTACAAATTTTGTAGCCCAAACAAACATTAAAAAAATAACATCTACTTACTTGAACGACGCTGGCCATCTGAATCTGACTGGGGTGGTTCAAAACGACTCAATCTGCCTTTTGTTTTATGTCTTTCATCACGCTCCTCTTGTATTCTACAAAACAAGTTTCACATCAGTAACAACTTCATACCATTTTGAGGTTTTTATTCCAAAATTTTCAATTAACTTTAGAAATATGAGAATTTTTAATATTAAACAATGGGCATATTAGAAATATCAAATTGCCCGTACGTTTGAATTTCTGTTTAATCAACTGGAATATATCTACTACAATTATTCCAGCTGCATACTTCCTCACTCATAGTGTCAAGGTATTTTAATGTCAATTGAATTGATCTGGTTCAATAAGCAGTTTACAAGACCAGAAAGAACAGTGCTCTGAAGAAGTGACACAAATTCCACATCCAACTGCCTGAGATCCATTGACTGTTCAGAATACTCTTCAAGATGCACACAACTCCTCAGTGTCTATTTCCCCTCCTACCTTTTCTAAGTCTTATTCGCGTGGGCTATCACCTTGTAGGGCGACAGACACCCCCATATGACCATCTCCAGAACTGACCTCACCTCAGTTTACAACTCTGAGGACAGTACTCATACAAGTAACTATTTCGTTCTTTGTAGTTCAGTCTTAAATCCTGGTATGAAGAGATCACATACCAGGAATACAAGGCTGCCAGGGAATTGACATCAACTAATGAACAGACAGCAGCAAAGTTCAGACACTAGTCACAAGAGCCATTTATGGATTCATAATGCAATACCTACTGTTTTCTACTGCATACAGATTATTTCATTTTCTGTCTCTAACATCAGGGCAAATACATGGCACTCGTACACACTCAACTCATGCGCTGCTTTCTTTTGTATTACACATTCAAACATGATAGAATCTGCTTTTTGAAGCATTATTCAGCTTGTTTTTAAAATTATGCAAGCTGAAGTACATCTCTAAACTTTAATTACAAGTCTTATTTCTGCATTAATACAAAAGGTCAACCTCATACTACAATTCCTCTGGATATAGTTTTTAGAGACACTGACCAAACTTCTTACTCTTTCCGAGCCTGATACACATTTCAATTTGCTACCAGTCTCTTTGCTACCTCCGCATAAAGAGAAAACACCAAAAACCTGAACATCCTCATCCATTGCAGTGACTACTTGTCTTGCTGTATCTTCACTAAATTTAACAATGCCCGAGACCATGTTAACAAGTGTTTCATCTATAGGCTCACACTTGCTAATTTGTAACAGAATTGTGTTCCAAGTTCTGCTTGTAAGTAACATACTGACAGTAGCTGGCAAAGAAACAAACCTGTGTTTCCTTTTTTTATCCTGGTAGATGTCTGGTTGATTCAATCATCAAAGCTTCTATTAATGCCTTACTGTTCCAAAAATCATCTTAGGTGGCTTTCGAAACCTAGCCAGTCACTCACACAAGGGTTCTCTGAAATACTTTATGCACTCATATGTCATTTTTTTGGTTAACTGCTCTGTACATTCTCCTACTTAGGAAGGCAGTACCTGTTTCAACTGGTTCAAAGGTCACAAACATTTCCAACATGCAGAGAAATCCATTCATTTAAACAGACAAAGATTTAAGCCAGCATACTGGGCTTTTCTGTTTTGTTTTGGGTTTTTTTTATCATTTTATAGCCTCTCGTCTATGCTAGGTTTCAAAACAGAGTCCTTTTCAGCAATAGTGGTAAATGCTTCCTACCACCAATGAAAATAAGAAAGGGCAGAAGTATGAGAACTAACTAGATAGCAATCAATTATCCAGACAAATCACAGAAACCTGTGCTGAGCATCTACCAGCATGGGTTCGTACTCTGTTTATCATTGCCATTGTTAATTTTAAGTCATATCGCTCCGCAAGCATTTGGGGAAAAAAAACAAATCAAAACAAACCAAAAACCTTCTTTGGGGAACAGCTTAGCAAGAATGATCCTAAATACTGTCTGTAAAAACACGGTAAAACCTTACATCTCGTTTATTTACAATAAAAACTAGTCAAACTTACTGCTTTAATTCTTCTTTAAACAGTTCCAAGTTACTCTTTTTCTTTTCCTTCTCTCCTTTCTTCAAAGGCTAAAATTAAAGATATATCAGCCAACATTTCAGCAGATAAAATGAAACAAAAAATAAAAATTCTATGTACGTAACAAAATTTTAGATAATTTCCATGCATATTTACCCACAGCTTTCAAACCAAGTAGACTACAGGAGGAAAAAAAAAAACCAAACAAAAAAAAAACAAAACAAAAAGACTTGAAAACATTAAGACTGAGCACTATCAAACACAAAGGTAGAAAATATAAAATTAAGGATAGCTTAAACTAAATTTTGTTACTTTTCACTATCACAATGCAGCATGTGTCAAATACTCTCTCTACAACACACAAATTTAAAATATTTTTGATGTATGTTGTCAGTTCGTTCCACTTAAAAACTTGGAAGCTGACTACACCCCTAGTAAACCGTCATGCTCTAATTAAATGGATATATGTGTCTACATATATATGTAAATTACTTTACATATATATTATTTTATCCACAGACAAACATTCTATGTGAAAAGAATTTCCTTCTCCTGCTTCTTTTTGGATATAAATACAGGTCTGAAGAAACAGTTACTCTAAACAGATCAAGATCCTCAGAAAAAACACTATTGAATGACAAAGAATATGTATATTTTAATTTTTTTTTTGCTGTAATATATGCACCTTAACTAACTCACGTGAAATTTATCTTCAACAACATTGCTTTTATATAACCGAATTTAAATGAAAACGTTTCCAATAGGCAGACATACAAAATATTTACTGTGTTACACACTACAGCTTTGGAAAAACTGGACTTCCTACTCACCCCAGGCAAAGTTGTTTGTTTGTTTTTGTTTTTGGGGAGGGTCTGCCAAATAAATAAAATCATTTTTACCTCATTATCTTCAATCACCATTGGACAGGGCAAGTGAGTAAACTGATTGCATTACTTGATAAGTATTCATGACAAATTTGAAAAGCAGTAATATTCTTACAGTACAAATACTTGCATATGTCAGAACAGAGCTCAGCACAATAAAAAAATGCTACAATTAATTTCTGTAACTGTAGAGCTTTACATACAATGAAAATCAAAACTGCCATCCAGTATTACCCCACTAGTCTGAGTTTTGTTTAAAGCTGGAAGGAGGCTAGGATGGGATTACCCACAATTATCATGTTACAACACATTTCCCACCCTACCAGGCAATCATCACATGTTTCACTTAAGCTTAAGAATTTTAGGAAGCTCTATTGAAAGACTTTTTAAAGACATGCAAGACATTAATTACATATTACACATACACAGCAGTAACAGTGATCGTATGTAATTATCACTTGACTTGAAGACTATGTTTGTTCATAATATTTCCATTACTTTTTATGATGAAATCTCAGTTTAAGAAAAAAAAAAAGGTATCAAAACATGCAGAAGTCAAAATAAATTCAATAAAAACAAGGTGTTCAGGTTCAAAATGTGCAAGTTCTCCCACTTATTTGCTACAACTCAAAGAGCTAAAGGGACTTCTCAAACATCACCACAAAAAAAAAAAATTCAAAAAACCTCACCAAGAAAAACTTGGATCAATGCAAAGGTCATTTTTTTTTTAAGTTATAAAAACCAAAAAACAGATGGCAGCAAGACGAATTGCTTCTAAAACTTCACAAATTCTCAGGATTGGAGATATACTGTTACTTTGCAACAGTCACTAAATCTGCACTCATGAGAAGTCTGTCTCAATTAGCAGGAACACAGTAAAAATATATAGCAGCCACATCAAAGTGTAGGTACTAGGTATAGCATGCTGGATACAGGGCTACCAGACCTCTGCATTTCATTACCATGTTATTTGCTATGGGATTAAGCAAATCAAAATTTACACTTCTTTTAATGTGTGATAAATGCAGATAAAACCACTCTGCAAGATCACTCAGACCTTTTTCTAAGCACTTCTAAATACTTCCTAAGTATGAGGTTAATATTCAAATATGAAACTTACAGGCTTTTTGGTTTCTATCATTAAGAGGGATGGAGGCTTCTCATTAGATGGTTGGCTTGGTTGATTTTTTTGATCCGAAAATCGTGATGATGGCTTGTAGATTTTACCCCGTTTTTCATCTGTTTCATGCTCCTCTGAAATTAAAGGCAAATTAAAAACAAAGTGCATTTTAACTAATGCTACACAACACTGTTCATTAGAAAGAATGCCGTTCTTCTTTAGTCTTGTTCATTCAATTCAATACATTATTTCATAAAAGAAAAAAAAGTTATAACACCAACTTTCTGTAATATAACCTTTTAATATGAAAAAAAGAACAAAGATCAAGTATTTCTTCTTCTGAAGTTTAAAAGACAAATCACGCCACTACCTACCCAGTGACTCAAAGCATAAAGTAGATTTTAGCAACAAGTTTCCTTTGCTGCATCTAATGTAACATATTAATTTAAAAATGCAATTCAAAGCCAATCTTCATCTTTACTCAAAGCCATAAGATCCACCACCATACCCTCCAAAAAAAGATTAGTTATACCTTTAGATGCATTAACGATTCCTCCTCTTACAAATGTTTTCACTTTATTACCATCACTTCCTTCAAAGGCAGCAAGGAATTCTTCATAAATTTCTGCCGCAGCCTTCTCATCCTCCTACATAGCAAATGTAGTATATTTACTATCACCACAGAGCAACCTCCACTGGACAGCTATTCTTAAATTAGCTACATGACATTCCTTTTTATTTTCTGGAGTTCATGCTACAAACTGCATCAAACGAGTTTCAGTTTTAACAGAACTCAAATTTCTGAGAAATGTGGGAAGAACACAGCATGTAATACATAAAGCAAATAAGGCCTGTATGCTCAAATATGACTGTTCATTTACAAGTTTACATGGCAATTTAACATTTAAAAGATGCCAAATAGAAAAGATCATACGAAAGACCAGAATTATGAAACTGGAGCTTTGTTGACCTAAGCATCAGAGAACAGTAGGTATTCCCTTTTACCTGTTACAGTCAGCCCATGTGACTGATGGAAATTAACAACAGCATCGCCTTCATGCATTTCAGAGAACGAGTTGATCCAATGACTTAATAAAGTTGAGTGAGAGACTGAATTTAGCACTACTCTGTTTCTTTAGGCTAGTATTTCCAACCCAGTAGGAGATATCCCACTGCAATATAGTACGAGTTGTGCATGTAAAGTTCAAAGCCCAAAATTTTCAAAGCTTCTACCCTACCAACCACAAGCTAATGATTTACTAAAATTTGGATGCTCCTGGGTATCCTAAATTTCAGTATCAATTGTTAACGTTTTTATTAATTCCAAAATAAGTCATTAGACAGACGAAAATACGTTTTACAGAATAACACGGATGTGCATTGAAACAATTTCAGAGAGGACAGGTACTATTTCTAAATACTGAAATCCAATGACAGAAAGCAAACGAAGAACAAAAAACAACTTAAGTTGTCTTAATTCTGAGCAATACAATAGTCAATGGATTGTTGCAATTCAGTATTCAGGAAGCCAGAGCTTGATTTCTCACACAGGAGAAAGGAGCAAGCCTCTCTCCCTACCCTAATGCAGTGGATGCCAAGAACAAATTAAACATGTAAAACACAATTAACTTTCGTTCTTAGAAAGTTACAATTATCAAAATACAGAAATCTTGTGATAAAGCTGGTTATAATCTAAAAGCAAACTGATTTCAGCTCTGCATACAAAATGAAATTTTCATTGTATACCATTACCTTCTTTTTTAATTCTTCTTGCTCCTTCTTGCTCAGAGTCCGTTTGGCAGCACTCATTTTGCCAATACTGAATGCTTTAAGTTTGCTCTCCATTAGAGGCTGAAAAACGAGTAAGAAAACAGTGAACTGTTTACAAAACAACTGAAAAACTGTTACTCTTTACTTTGTCTAGACCAGAAAATTTCTACCCCAAGTGACTTAACCTAAACAAAACAAAGAAAAGGTTTCCTGCACTTCTCTCAGAACTGGCCATTATCTAATGCAACCAAAAAATTTAAATCCATTTTTTTTTAAAAAAATAAATCATCCTTGGTTTAACGAGAAAACTTTTAAATACACCATTCAAACACAGCTGAAATCTGAAGGGTACTTGCTGTATAAGAGCCTGGAGATATTATCACTACACAGCACTCAGTTTCTAAATCTTTAGAAATACATGCTTTGCACTACAGTTCCTTTTTGATCATTGCAATTTCCAGAAAAGAATCCGAAGAAAAGTTGTAAAAGTTGAATGTTTGCACAAGGTTGAACAGGTGTAACTGAAGAAAAAAATGAATGCTAAATTTCAGTTGTACTTCAAAGTTAAATTAAATATTTTTGCTTGAAGAAGAAAATGCATTCTTGAGGTTTTCAGCTACTAATTAAACAAAAGACCTCACGCTGAGCTCCTAGATTCCTTCTATGTTAGGTAATTTAACCTCTATTCCTCTCTTCTTGAAACCCTGATGAAGGAACGACTCCATGTAACCATCACTTCTGGAGAGTATGAAATTAGAATTTTTAAGATTCTGTTTAGGTAGTTAACAGATAGTAAAGCATTGAGAGAGGAAAGACAACAGGATGAAAACCATGTTCAAAAGACATGGGCAATAGGAAGGAAATGAGAGAAAATAAACTTCTCTGGAAACTCCTAGCTTAATACAGTAATTCATATAGAATCAGCGTAGGAACAAGAAAAAAAGCCCCAACAGAGCAAAACATAAGCTATTTGCCTTTATCTTCAAAATACTTTGGATATTCTTACACAGTGCACAGTGGTGCTTAAAACTACCACTTCTGTAACAACAGTTCTTAAAAAAAAATCAGCTCAATTTAATAAAACATCAAGACAACTAAGGTGAATAGCTTAACTGTCACATTATTTAAAATTTTTGATGCCAACTGCAAAAAGAATCATAGAATACCAGGATGGAAGGGACTGTCATCTGGTCAAACCTTTCTCAGCAAAAGCACGGTCTACACAAGATGGCCCAGCACCCTGTTCAGCTGAATTTTAAAAGTGTCCAGTGTTGGGGAATCCACCACTTCCCTGGGGAGATTATTCCAATGGCTAATTGTTCTCATTGTGAAAAAATTTCCTCTTGTGTCCAACTGCAATCTCTCCAGGAGCAACTTGTATCCATTACCCCTCCTCTTTTCCATGTGACTGTCAAGAGGGAGTCTCCATCTTCTCTGTAGCCACCCTTTAAATCCTGGAACATGGTGATAACGTCTCCCCTAAGCCTTTTCTCAAGGCTGAACAAACCTAGTTCTCTCAGCCTTCCCTCATACGGCAGGCTTCCCAGGCCTTTGATCACCACTTCCTCTAGGAATAATTGTCTGTGTAGAGGGTTTTACTTACAATACCAGCTTCCTATTCAGATTTTTTTACCTATGAAAAAGCACTGTGAAAAATAACTGTTTGAAATACCTTCAGTTTATAATCCTTGTTTAGTATCACGAACACCTCTTAGATCTGTGCCAAGCATATGAACAAAATAGCTCGTATTTCTTTGGAAAATGTTCCCTACTTCATCATTAAAAGGAAAATTATCAGTTACAAATTAACGCAGTGTTGTCTGTGAAGTCATCTGGTTTACGACAGAGTGTTTGTCAATATGAGCTGCTGTGACAGGTTTATCAGGAGTTTTTCATGAATCTGTATGTTTTTCAAGATAATAAAATTCAGTTTTACTGTTGTCTGAAAGACGGCTTATATTGCAGTATGACAATAAAATATACAACTCTGGCAAAACACGGGCATATTGCTATGGCACAGCAATGCAGACAAAACAAATACCACACTCCTACCCAAGGCTTATCCTGTCATCAGGAAATAACTTCTCACAGTAATGTTACAGGATACCTGCAGACCAGCCACATGAATAGATGTTCTAGTAACATAAGGGAAGCAGCTGTAAGATAACAAGAGTTCTGGCACTAAGATCTCCTCAGTTTAGAAAGTGTCTCAGAAAAAAAAAAAAAAAAAAAAAAAAAAACCCACACAACCAACCAACCAACAAACCACCCACCACCTTCAAAGTGGCTGCAGTAATATAAAGTTAATAGGATTAAAATAACGTATGCCTGCTAGTTACATTCCAGTAGGCAATCACAACATTATTATTAACCATACACAGCTTCACAGAATTCCCAACAACAGAGCTATACAAAACTTGAAGGCCTTCCTCCTTCAAAAAATGGAATACAGTGAAAAAGGTAAAGCAAACGACGGAAGCAAAGAGAAAGCTTCTAGCTCAGTAACCAAATAACTGTATGAAAGCAAACTCCCATTAAACATAACACTGCATATAAGAAGGCACAAAGTACTGCAGTCCCAGTTCTGTGGACTACACAAAACATTCAAAAGAGACTTATGAGTAATTTTCCAAATTGTAGCAAGCAAATCAATAAAAGGATCTACTTCTTCATGAAAAGTTTCTGCTACCACAACTTGAATAATGTTATTTTACAAGCAATTTAACAGCTGGTAATTGGCTTTTCCATATAGAAAATCAGATTGAAATCTTGAAGAAAATCCAAACCACAGAATGAATTGTCTGGTATTAATGCTCTGTTTGGCTCTTGCTGCCCGTTTTCATTTTAGATCAAAAATAGGCCTTCAAGCAACGTACTAATGACATTACCAGGAGAAGTTCTCTTCAGTGTGTATGTGTGGGAGACCCAGTAATTATTCCTACCTTTTACTTCAAGTATATTCTACTAGAAAGAAAAATAAAGGATAAAATTAGGGACACACTATCTAATTTTTGAGAAACCAGCTGTATGTAAGATGACACTTTAATGTACAGTGACTCCCACAATTAATCACCTTGTATCTTGAAATATTCTCATTATAAAGCCCTTACAGCTTCTCCCTGTTCAGGTATCTACTATGAACACAATATCATGCAGCAGAGCTTCCTACACTAGTAGCTATTTGAAAGTTTCAAGGAATATTTTAAAACATGAAAATCAATGGTTCATTTACAAACACCTACAGATTAGATACCCAATGCACCAGAGTCTTCCTGCAGCAAGTAGTTTTCTTCAGAGAACAAGCCTATTTTGATTTTGTGGGCTTGGTTGGATTTCTTCTGTTTGGGGTTGTTTTTTTTCTGGTTTTAAATATTTTGGACTTACATGTGTATCAGTAGATCCAGTGTTGTGTACTGCATCTGGCGCTCTGACCTGAAGAGCAAATGAAGAGGAGGTAAGGAACAGAAAAAGAAACAACCTCTGTTTTCTTAATTCAGTTCTTCAAATGTGATTTTCATTTCAACTTCAATGTCCAATATACAAGAACAAAGATACACGTAATATATTTTAATGATATATCTGAATAGGGTCACAGCATGAACTATGCCAATATAAGGCAAACAAGGGATAAGACAGATTGTTCTTGCTACCACTAAAAACATCTAAATTTCCCCATCTGGATTTTATAAACATGCCACTAACACCACTGCAAGGAAAAAGAAATTAAGTTTGTTACACTGAATCTACAAGAGTTGTCACTAAAGGCCGTTAAAGATTACATAAAGTGCTTGATTATTTCTACCTCACTATAATATCATTTCCAAAACTGCTCTTACTATGTTGTGCATAGATGGAAGCTGGCCACCTCAATAACACTAATTTAAGTCCAGTTTGTGACTACATACTAATTAACATTATTACTTTAAACTGTAACTGAACTTTAGCACGTAATCCAGCATATATACAAAATCTGCACAGGTGTTTTTTTTTTTTTAAATCAGGTTTTTAAATTTGCTTAAGTGATGGAGAACACTCCAACAAACAGGACTGAACACATTTTTAAATTATGTAATACCCAAATTCCAGACAACCTCACTGACAGAACATCTACTATTAAGACATAACTGTCTGATGCACAATTCATATCTAAATTGAAATTTAAGTCAAAATAAAACATTCCCATTAGCTGAAACATGTTCATTAGTTAGAGAACATTAGCACTTCTCCTTATTACCAGGAATTTATAGTTTCTACCAGAAATAGTAATACACAGCACTCATCTCCAGTCTTTGAAAATGAGCAAGCATCAAATGCTACTCGATAAGATAATTTACTAACCTCATCTTCATTTTGGATCATGCTTTTTCATCAAATAAGGTAGAGACATTTATCTTTGGACTGGTATGCTCCTATGTTTTACAGTCAAATCAATTTAAAAAAAATGGTAGACAGCACTTCAAGAACCAGAACTAAATCCACAAAGGTAAAGAGAGACACAAAGATACAGGTTCCTAGGAACATGTGTTTGGGGTATTTTTAAGAAAGAGAAAAGAGGGGAAAAAAAACAAAGAAAAAAACCACTGTTATGTCTCGCGCTCTAAGACCTCCCAAATCCACTTACCTGCAACACTATATAATACTCACAAGGCACATCTTTGCACTGAAGTTAATAAAAAGCTTAGTTCATGGGTACCAGTAGTAGTTGATTAAAATACAAGTGCAAACAAATATCACAAGCATCTTTTACTAATACTGCTTCCTGCAAATTTTTCCTCTCTATTTGGTGCTGGATTTTTGTGATTCACAACAGCCCATAGCACTCAAGTCAGTAATCTGTTATCCACAGTTCTACATACAGCAAAAATGTAGCTTAAGGAAACCTGTCCTCCCCAGAGAGTTTATGAATGTACAGCACAATATCACACAGATAAAAGAAAGACACTGCAAAAGAATTTCAGAGCTTGAAAATGGCATTCTTCCTGCTGCCACCCTGCAGCAATCAACACATCAGTTACAATTCCACCCTCCAAAAAAACAAATTTAGACATGTAGTTAAAAAGACAAATCTCAAAGGTGGACTGATACAACTCCATCTGCCTTACTGTACTGACAGAGTCGAGACCTGGCACCGCTTGGGGGAGGAAGGAGGTTGTTTGGCAACAGCAGGATGAAGTGACCATTTCTCAATTCTCCACATCTGTTCCATTTACAGATGTTCTAGAAAGTGACACCTTCCAACAGGGATGGGTGCTGAAGCTGCATACAAGGCATCCCACACAGTAACAGAGAGTACCAGCGCTCAGTACCTGACACTTAAAACACAATATCCTGAGGAAGAACACTAAAAAAAGTAACAGACACTAAATCTGTTTCTCCAGCAACAGAGCAGATTACACTGTTTGGAAAGGCATTCGGTGCATGGCAGCAGGCAGAGATTCTGCAGGCTGACAGCCGGAAAGCAGGCCGATGACCAAAAACGCCTGGAAGTTGCTGAACTAGAAGTATAGCGGCGCTCCCCAACCCACACACAAGGATCACGGCACTGTGGAGCAAGCCACCCCCAACATTAGCCGAGCAACAGAACTTCTACTGAGGTGCACTCTGAAACTTCTAAAAGCAGTTTTAGCTTTTCAAACAACTTTACCCCACAGCAACTAGCAGTTTTGCACAGCCACATTATTCTCCTCCTTAAACAGTTCTTATTTTTAAGCTCTTCTCTCCCCATCTATAAATTTAGTTCATACCTTTGGTACTGCTTCTGACCATCCAAGCAATTGTACCCATGAAGCATAAGATGAAATAATTCTTGACAAAATTACACATTGCTATCTGCCCATCTCTAAAGAGCAGTTCTTTAAAAAACCAATTCTCACAGAACTGCACTTTGTATCCATCTGCACTGCCTTGACAAAAAAAGGACATTTTTTTTTTCCCTTAAGAGTTACAGAGGCTGAGTTGAACCAGCAGAATTAGTGTCTTTCTAGCACTCACAGAGAGGTACATTTCAGAAGATGTTGCCCACCCTTGTTGAAACCTGATTATTTTTTCCTCTTCTCATCATGTTAAGTAGCTCGACTGAACTAACTGTTGAAAGAAACATATCCAAGGCTCTGTCCTGCACCTGATGATGTCTGAGATGTGAGGATGGCACCTTCATGTTCAAAGCACTGACAGAAAAAATGTGATGAGTCCCTCTTTCAGTCACTGCCAGCATGAACATTCCACAAATGTCCTCTTAACTCCCAATTCACTGCCTCTACCACTATGCATGAAACCTATCTTTTGGGTTTTCTTCCCTAAACCTGACTATCTTCCAGCTGGATCACTTTCACTGCACAGATCCCTCAAAGAACTGTGCCAGCAGAACTGAAGTAGCAATGCAGGCTGCTGAAACGGCATTCCAGTAAAATACAGCCCTGTCAAACCACAGGCTTGGAGGTCAGGTCGCTCAAAGCTCGATTACTGAATCTAGCCAAGTTTACTGAACCTTCAAAAAAGAAATCTTCAAAGGACCATACAAATAAGGTTTATGACAAATTCCTATCAGAAAGCCAAATCAGAGAGCCCTCTCTCGGATTCTGATGTTTAAATTTTCTTCCAGCTTCATGGCAGCTTCCAAATAAAACAGAGAAGAGACAAAAAAAAAAATCTTCCTTCCTGTCAGCAGTGCATGTGTCCACAAACCCAGCTCCTCATACTTTTTTTGAGATGTAATGATCTCTGCGTAAAACTGGCACAATCGTGTTATTTCACAAATATTTAAAATACACTGTATAACATAAACTTTTTTTTAATTAACACTGATGCCATTTAGTAAAACAACAAAGAGCATCAAAAGCACAAAAGCTGCCAATAAAACCCAAGAGACAATCCATGGCCTTCCAAATGCTGAATATTATTTTTACAACTGTAGTGGCTACAACTTAAACATTAATAAAAGCTCTGCCCTCACAAAAATTAATAGCTTCAGGGTAGCATGCTTATGAGAAACTCTGGTGCAAGACACTCTTGCTCTGTTTCAACGCCTTCCATTGATTCTGCCCCCATCCTGGGCAGCTGCTCACACGGAACTAGATCCCTTTTCCCCATCTCACTGACCACCCAGGAAAGACAGAGTTGGGGAGGTTCAGCCAAACCACCTTCCAACTCATAGCAGGCTCCCCTCCCCACACGCCAATCATGCCAAATCAACTAAAGAGAACAACATTTGAGAGGGAAAACCAGCTAAGGCTGCAACCAGTTTGTGTCAGCACTGATACCAACGAAAACAAATGGAATCTCAGATTAAATTAAGATGTCAAAATGCAGCAAAGACAGGGAGGTTTCCAGCCCAAACTGTCTTTTTGTTCTTCCTTTCTCTATCAAACTGTCTAGAAAACAAATGCTTGCAAATTATTTTACAGCTTATCTACTTACTCTTTACATTTACTGGAATAGTACATACTAATACTATTCACTATTCAAACAGACATCACTTGCAAACGCAAAAGTAAATGGAAAATGGTTTTCTCCAAAGCACTTGCAAGGAATGTTGTTCCATTATAACCTTTAACTCAGATGAACGGGAGCTGCCAACATTTACCTTTCTACTGCTAGAGAGGAAACAAGAAGGATGCCTCCTTTTACATTTCCATGGACAGAGGAACTCACTTATGCCTCCCCTACTCCTGGTTACCAGCTGAACAACAATACAGGGAAAGTTAAAGACCATGAGTTTCACCATCCTGCGGAATGCTACCTCTAACTGTAACTTACCACATGTGCAGACTTTACATTGATGCTCTTCATACATTTTAACTTACCAAGGAAAGCTACCCAGTCACAAGGAAGTAATCACTACTCTTCAACATTTAATTAAGACATAATTTACTCAAAAGCCTGAGAAATGCATTTAAGATTAAGGAACGTTGCTAAAACACTTTTAGAATGAAAAGGGGAAACCTAAAGCTTGGTCCAAGTGGATAATCTCTTCTGCCACACCGTACCCAGTTTGTACAGTACTATATGTAAAAGCAGAAGACATGCAGCATAGTCACCATTCTCAGAAGATAAAATAAGAAAATGGCAGAATCACTGAGCAGCTAATGTTTCATTACATTGAGATAATAACTGAACATAATCAGTATCTGCTATTTCAGAACGATATCCTGCACTGACCTCCTGTGCAATCTTGGGCAATCTCTATTTTCCTTAATTTTGTCCTTCCTTCCTATTTAGGTTTCTGGAAATCTCAAGCACATACCTTGCTATTCTAATCTCAAAGTGACCAAGGAATAGATGATGCTTTTGCAATCCATTTCACATCAGAGACTCTCAAACTTACTTAGATGCCAACAGTATCGTAACAAGCAGCTGCCACCACAGCAGCACAGCCAATGGGTGCTCCTAGACCTGCACTATCTCCAGTGACAGTTTTCAAATAGTGAATCAAACAGATGATGCCTGACTGAAATAAGCTTGATTTCACACTTAAAATAACTGGCTAGACGTTCAAAATCAGTACTTGCACACCAAGACCAAAGAACAAACAGCACATGATCTGAAGGTAAGAAACCAGATCTTACAGTAAATGTTAAAGCCTTCAACCAGTAGGCTACAGCTCTTCATGGAACACAGAAAACAAAATGTCGCTGTCTTCCCAGGAGACAGGCTAGAGCCAGCAAAGACACATCTTGGAATTGCCACTGAAACATATCCTATGGAGTCTATGAGACATATTTGTTTTGCAAGCACAATTATTCTTATAACTTGCAAATACAGTACACCAAAAGAAATGGAGCCTAAAAGTTCAATTCTGATATGTATGTAAATGAATCTTAAATGATTAAAAACATCAAAATGTTTGATAAGTAATTACTTTAAGAAATTTAGCAAATAGTTATTTGTTTAGATTGCTAAATCATAAACATTTTCATATAGGCTCCACTAAAAATACACATTTTTATCCTTGCATGAATAAATTAATTATAAAAAATAAGACCAATTTCAATACCATTACATCACACTTGTTTCTGCAGATGTCTGAAAAGTATCTCTATGGATAAACATACCGCAAGCATCCATGAAATGACAAAAAAAAAAGATACCACATACACCCTACCCCCAAAAAGCTGAGGTTGAAGGAAACAAATCCCAAGAGCTAGGCATGTCTTATTTTATTTCACTTCTCAACAAAAACATTCTCCTGGATCCAGGTATGTACTACAACTACTTTTTTTTGGCACATAAAATAATACTGACAATACAAAACAAGTAAGATCTAGCATGTAAATGGGTGGGAAAAAGACCACTGGAAACACAGCATATACTTCTAGAGTAATGGGAAACTGAGGGGTGAGGGGGAACTGCACAAAAATGGCAAGATACAGGACCTCCTCAACAGGCCTTGACAGGTTAACGCACGTGTCTGACTTTACATTCTCTAGTAGCCCCACTAATTTCAAAGGGATGGATGACTTGGTATGAAAACTTAAGTATCTACACAAACCTCTGCTGAACTGAGATCTAGGACAGAAAACAATTCTTATAAATTATTCCTGTATATTAAAAAAATAATATCATCAGGACAGAAATAGTAAATGACAAAACAAAAAAGTCTATAATGTAACTGAAAAGAAAGGGATCACATTTGGGTTGGTTTTGTGTACCGTGTTATCGACTGCAGTAATCAATAATTAAATTATTATTCTATTACACTTGAAATCCCAAAATGTCTTATTCCCTGGAAGCCATTCCCCATAAATTAAGACTTACTTTACTACTAAAGCTGCCTGTCCAGCTCTTACTTGCAGTTCCGAGCCAAAGGCAAGATCCAAAAAAAATGTTTCCTGGCAATATTTGGAATAGATCATAAAAGGGAAACAAAAATAAAACTCTCCTACTCTCATAACACCAACTGGGTAAACATGCAAAGGCTCTCGGTAATTGCACTTCAGCTAGTTTCCTAGCAGCAAAACCAAAAAAAAAAAAATCCTGTTTTAGCTGAATACAAAAATGGGTAAAAATTACTAATCTACATAGCACTGGAAACTCCTGAGCCAAAAGGTGGCTTCTCCCTTGACTGACGGAGACACTCACACACACATAAAAAAAAAGGGGGGGGGAAGATTTACATACTTCTGGCCTGAAAAAAAACCGAGTGAGAAGGAGTGTCACTAATCTCTAATCCTCAA
>NW_010144924.1:0-1542 GCF_000699245.1 Pterocles gutturalis
GGCCCCCCGTGGCAGCAGGGCTCTGCGGGCGGCCGTTGCGGCGCGGTGATGTGCCGGGAGAGCCCGGCCACAAAGAGTTAAACCCTGCTTCGCCAGACTGCGAATTCTCTGCGAGTCTCCCACATGCAGCCAAACAACAGCTTGACATTTTCCATCCTTCACGAGAAAGACAAAGGCGTGAAGATATTCCCATGATTCCTTTCTGCATGCCTAACTATGAGCTCAGGTGCAGCAGCATTTGCCCTGGACCGGCCTCATCAACATGAAGGGCGAACTCATCGTTTCTGCATCTTTCCTCGCCACTGCTTGATTAATTGGCTCACAACGATGCTGGCTGAATACCTAATGCCTCTCCTGTCCCTGTTCTTTCTTCACAGCCTTTTGCTGCATTTACATATACTTTATATTCCATAATTTTCACACACACAAAAAAATGGGAGCACATCTCAGTAATTTGATGTAATGACGGCATGTCACCAAAAAGAGGAATTAGAAAAATCTGTAGGTATTTAATTTATTCTTGTTTTTTTCAAGTAGATCTCTCCGAGAAAGGCATTAATATTCATGTGCATGAAAAAAAAATACTCTCAAAAGGAAATTTCCAGCATTTTAGTTTAAATTAAATACATTTTTAAAGAAACAATATTTAACTAATAATGCTGAAAGGCAAAATTAACAAAAGTAGCAATTTTTACCTACCAAAGCAAGGTTTTGTCTCGGGGGTTCCCAGTGAAACTGCCCTAACAAGAAAATAGCACGCTGCTTTTCTGAGGAGGGATTAAATGAGTGCGAGAGGGAGGGCATGGTGAAAGGAAAGGCCTTTCACATTACCCTGGAGGTAATTTTTGCTTAACAGTATTTCAACAAGACGTGGCGTGGGAGAGCATCCAGTGCGGCTCTCGGCTGCCCGGCCCCGTCAGCTCCCCTGGACACAGCCGGCGTCTCACTGGGCGTTAATGCAAACTCTGGGGATGCTGGGGCTCCTTTCCTTTCTTGCCTTTTTTAAAAAAAATTTTTTTATTTTTTTCTCAGTTGAACATGAGAAAGGGAAAAACAGAAACCAGAGATGATTTTGCAGGAAACAAGCAATCACAAAGTATTCATCAAACAAACCACATTGTTGCGGACGGTAACCCCCAAGCTCACCCTCCAACTTACCAGGACCAGAGAGAAAAATGGGAAAAATAAACATCAGCTTTTTTTGCAAGAATTCATGGCAAGAGGCAGCCCCAGCTGACAGCACCCAGCAGTGCTTACGGAGGTGTTGAGGCGGTTAAGGAGGAGTAAGAGGGGCACGAGCTGCGCTGGATCCCACGGCAGCCTGGCTAAGCCAGCTCAGCTCCCGGCCACGGCAGCGGTTGCACCCGGGTTGGTGCCGGCACGAGCAGCTTGGTTGGAGGAAAATGCCGTGGGACGAGGGTCTGGAGCCATGCAAGGTGGCACCTCCTTGGTGGCATCCCCATGGCTTCGGCGCGTGGGTCCGAGCAGCCCAGCCTGGCGATGCTCCACCCCGGCAATACCGGGAACGGGCACAAGCCGGAG
>NW_010144924.1:1672-1892 GCF_000699245.1 Pterocles gutturalis
CGACACGGCGCACCCCCGCACCGCCGGCGGCTGACATGATCCACGGCGAGAGGAGGCTTCAAGGATGCACGTCCTTGAGAGGGAAAAAATAAATCTTCCGAGCTGGGATTGCCTGTAAATTCTTCCTTGTTAGCAGGGTTAGGAACCACCTGGGAGCCGGGCAGGGCCAGCGTTGCCCCCTCCCCACCGGCTGCCCAGGGATGCTGCTGGCAAACGCCTC
>NW_010144925.1:0-15352 GCF_000699245.1 Pterocles gutturalis
TAAAACCAACATTCACCTTCCCCAGGAGCCAGGATCCAGTTCACCTCAACCTCCTTGCTTTTTTTCTAGTAAAAGTGAATCAATATTGAGCTCAAATTTCTAGACTCAACAACAACAGCGCTGTGTTCAGGGTAGTGTGCAGAGCAGAGCTGCGTTAGGACAGACCCACGGGCCCACCAGCTGCAAGAATCACAAGGTAACTTCTGACCCAAACCAACCAGCACATCCACAGCAGCACAGCCCTGCTCCTCGCCTCCAGGGTCCGGACAGACCAGCCCCAGGATTTATGGAGGTTACAGAACACGCACATACAAACCCCATTTGCTAAAATCTGATACTCACCCACTGTATTCCCAGCTGGCTTAAAAGAACAATGCATTCATAAATGAAAAATCCCATGAAACTGCTAATGGGCCGGTATCACAGCCTTCTGCAACTGTCACAGAAATCTCATGAAAACTGAATTACAACAAACAAAACCCCCATTGTGTCTGTAACCCACTGCTGTCCCCCCAGCTCGGGTAACCAGCCCGTTAAGGAGGTTAAGGTGGTTACCATAACAGATGGAGCACGTGCAGCTGGCTGTAAAACTCATATTTATCTTTCTTGCATTAAGGGCAAAAGGTTGTTTGTGGATGTGTGCGAGCGTGTAACGTGTACACATTAATGAGCGAGTTATTCTTATACTGTGAATCCTTCGCTCCTGACAATAAGCAGCATGTGGCAACCAGCCTCTGGCACATGCTGCTGGAGGTGGAGACAAAGGACTGTTTGTTCCATCCCTCCATGTTCACATCTCCAGCAGCAGAGCAAAGTCCCCACCCAGGCGAGGAACACACCAACACGCTGCTGTAAAAGGAGAAAATCCTCTCTGCTAATGCATTTTCCCCTACCATAGGTCTGAAAGAGGCTACACTGGAGAAGCAAATACAAAATCAATTTGGAGCAGAAAGACCTCAAAGCATGCTGTACAACTAGAACTTCCACTGTCTACACTTTCTCTTTTACATTTTCACTTAACTTTGAAAGTCAAGTGCAGATTTTCATACAAAACAGTAACAGATGCAGCTGCAGAGTTCATAGAAGGAAAATACGCACGTACGAGTATTCAGTAGGACAACCTTCTCTGCCTAATGTCTTAACGAAAAAAGCCTCCAAACTTACAAACTTTCTAATTCTATTTAACTTTATGAAGATGTAACACCATGGGAGAGCTCAGGGCATTTATACAACATAACAAAACAGTATATACATCATCCCTGCCCACCTTTGTACATACAGATTTCCAACACAGCTACTTTTCAGTGCGAAACATTCTTCAGATTCATTGCGTGTAAAACAAACAGCCAACTCCATTCTACTCATTTCAACAATATTTTTAGCAAATGTCCCAGCTCTGGAAAAAAAAATAAAAAATTGGGTAGCTGCAGCTATGGAGTCAAGTAAGTTTCATCTATCTGCAACAGAAAAAAAAAATTACAGATAGCTTCAGCACGACATAGTACACACCGAACAGTCAATTTCTTTTTAAACAAGGAACTTACACAATGTTTTACAGACATTTTAGCTGTAAGAGCATATCCTATTTAAAAAAGCAACAGTTGTGATGTCACCAAACATTGTAAGTGGAAATAAAACAGGACACATTGTATAGAAAGTCTAAACATCTGTAACCACTTAGGTTCACAGACAGAGCTGTACTACAGAGTGGATGTCGTTAATTACCATTTGATAGAATAGCCTTCAGCGCACAGGAGATGGTGATGAAGGATAAGTCTTGCAGTCTGAGCTGTGCCATTGTCCAAGTAGAACCGAACTAGCTGGGTTTCAAGGGATCCTTCCTGCCTTATCCCAAAGCCACAGATACTAGACATCCCTCCGCAGATGGCTTGCATAAAAGACAAACAGGTACACTGAACAGGAAGATGCATAAACAGGAAAAATGGAGAACAAGCAGCTCCCAAAAAACCAGCCACTGTCCAAGAGCTTAAGTAGAAATAAACCCCCTTTAGCGAGGTAAAGAAACAAACTATTCCAGCCTCTAGCTGTCTGCCCTTCAGAACACAGTTAGGTTGGTGAACAACTATTTTTTAATCATTATCTTTTCGTTGTTGTTCAGCTCAGTGCCCAGATTTCCAAGTCTTAGGTTTTGTCTCTTAAAAGGGGAATGACTCAAGATTTGCTTCAGGAACCACTTCTGAAATGATACAACACACTGAGGTGACCTGGGACATTTGTCAAGCAGCTGTGGACTCTGAGGGGCAGGTGGCGTGAGCCCACATCGCCCCCTTCTGCTTTTGCTCTGAAAATACTTATTTTCTGTTCATTTTGTAGGTAAACTTCAACTGAATGTCCTTTCTTTCAGCACACTTACAACAGTGCAAAAAATCACAGTCTCACAAATATAAAACCAGTAACGGTCCAGGAGGGAGCCAGGCTCATCGCCGTCTGAATGCACGTGATATCCTCCAAGCATTGGGCTCCTCGTAGCGATTGTACAAGGGTTCCAGTCGCTGCTGCTTTTTCTGTTTGCTCAGCTTGGTTGGATCAGAAACCTTGAAGAAAGCTGGTGCAAATTCAACCAGCCAGCGAGGATCAATAGTTGTCACTTCACGCATATATTCCTTAGTGGTCAGCACCAGTTCATGATATACCACCCTGCGAGAAGGGACAGCAACTCTGGAAATTAGTTTCTTCCAAACAAGAAGAGACAAGGCAAGGGCTGGAGTATCTCAGCTTGCCCCTTTATCTCCATTTCACCCTCATTCAGCAGGAAAGAACCATCCAGAAGAGCTATCTTCTTTTTCCTCTCCTACTTCACAACTACTCTTCAGCACAGAACTACTTCACTCCATTTAAAACAATTCTCTCTCTCCCCCCTCCCCCCCTAGCCCCCAACACTCAGTGTTCTAAACTCACTTCCACAATACAGAGACACAGAACCGCAGGGTCCAGGGCCTGGCCTCAGCTAAAAAAGTCAGACTCATCTCTGCACAGGCACCGATTCTAGCGGGAGAAAGAGCCAAAGCAGGCTTGAAACTTTTCTCACTCTGCTCATTGCTGAGAAATCAGCAGACTACACTTTGATCTGTGCTCCACTAACAGTGCACACCACAACCTTCTCAGTTATAAAGTCTGAACTGAAATGGAAAGTTACATGCCATTGCCTTCCTTACCATTCTGGCTGCCTGTTGAAGAGAGCACTGGATGGGTGGATATACACTACTTGTTGATCAATGAGTGTCCGATAACCTTCCTGGGGATCCTTCTTTGCTGCATTTCGGAAGAAGCCACTACAGATGGCCTTCTGGACTCGAACTGTTGCCTTCCCACAGGACACCACATCCAGCTTGTGCCTGCCAGACAACATTAGAGAGAGAAAGGGAAAAAAAAATAGTTCTTCAGATTTGGGTACAGCTACCAACATCAGATTAGCAAATTTTGTTTACCTACTACAGTGTAAGAACACTAAGAAAACAGAGTTGGTACTTGTCCTTCTCAACATGCTCACCTGTCCATAATGCCCAACATCTGCTTGCGAATGTCCTGTGCCCTGCGTAAGGATCGGGCCTGGATAAAATTTTCGTAGCACCAGGGATTTGAAAACTTATTGTTCTTCCAGGAATTGTATACAGCCAGCAGAGTGAGGTGGTCACCTTCTGTCTGATGGAACTTGGCTTTCTTTTGATCAGCAAGTGCTTGTTTATCCTAATATATAAAATATGTATCAATCAGGTATCTACAGCATAGAGACAATCCTTGTGCAACAAAGGAGGACACAGGCTCCCTGTCACTCGTACTATGAGTTTTTAAGTCTACCAAGAAACAGATGATGTAAGACTGAGAAGAAAACACAAAATTTTGAGTGGTGAGTGAATAAGGACCAAGTGATGAGAATCTAAAGGTCACTGGTACTGCTCTCACTAAGCCAAAATTATGCCTGTAAGAAAGGAGAGCCTAGAACTGTTCTTGCCAAAGAGAGACTACGTGTGGCTTTGACCCTACTGACACCCACCTCTCCCCACTTCTCCAATCTGCAGATAAAACTTTAATCAAATACTGTGGCTACATAAATCAAAATTGAAGTTAACAGACTAAACTGCAGCAAGCCATCATAATGAAGAAACAATGGATTCAAGAGAGTGCTACTGATGAATCCTACCACAGCATAGTCTGCTGTGTGCTGGCTTAGAAGAAATCAGCACAGGACAAGACTGCCAGAAGAAACACATTCTGTGTATCTGAAAATAATGAAGGCATTCTGAACTCCAAAGCTGGGACTGACTTGGTTTAGGGTTGTATGTGTTTACTGGGAAATGCCAAAGAGAATGTGATACTTCTAACTTGCATCTTCCCATCTGCAAAGAAACTGCCAGCATCAGGGTGTTTAACTAAAAGGTACATCAGAATTTAAGGTATGGGCACAGTCTAACCAAGCTATAGGTTTCTTCTGGCAAATCTGCTCACTCTCTTAACGCCTGAGACAGGCACACAAAACACCACCCAGTAACACTGCTGCTGCTGCTTGGCTGCGTTCCTTACCTTCGGCCGGTAGAACACGTTCTGTACAGACAGCATGGAGACTATTGTCAACATTTCCTCACTGCATCCAAGGTGTACAGACATGATCAACATCTTACACAACATAGGCTCCAAGGGGAATTCTGCCATCTGCAAGAAACCTGTTTCAGCGTACCCTGCAACATCTTGGGAAAATCTCGAGTTCTCTCAGTGCAAAAGAGGGCAACGCCCTTTCTTCTGTGCTTCCTTTCCAAAGGAGTGTGCTTTACCCAGAATAACTTTACTCAACATGAAACAAATTATTTGTCTATATTCACTATCACAAGAATATCCCAATACTTACAAGAATTTTTTAGACATTAATAAAAGTAACCTTATGAATAAGGAGAACTAATGGCTGCTCCTTAAAAAGCAGATGATACATAACTATGGTAAGTGAAAAGCTACCAATAAAACACAAGAGAGTAATAGGAAAAGGAAAAAAACAATGCGAGGCAAGTCCTTATACAACTACTCTCATGTCACCCCTAAATATTTGCAACCCAGCCCGTGCTAAGAAATACTCTATTTTGCCTACCCTGCGCCCAAGTCGAGTGAGCAGTCCCTCGTCATCCAGAGCTCCCAGCGTGTACAGCTGCTCCATGGCAGTTATGAGAGTTTCCATTGGCGGAGCATCCATAAAGTCAAAGGACAGCAAATCATTGATGCCCATAGCCTGAGCAGAGGGAGTGGAGAAAACCCAAGAAAAAACACTGAGAAGACACGCAACAAACTCCAGCCAGAGACAGATAACCACCAATGAGGCATGACAGAACTTTAAGCAACCCCAGCTTCGTGTCCTTATCCTGCCTGTAACTACAATCACGAGTACACAGCTGTATTACTATGCTTGAGGTAACCTGCGCTGGCCCATGGCTTTCACCCACCATTCAGCCTTCCACTCTATTTCTTTGATACTGTTCCATACATCTCTCAAGCAGGATGATTCAATGGAGGAGACACATGGGCTAAATGCTGGTTTTGAGGACTTCCTCCATTGTAAACCTCTGTGGCTTGACAGCTTCAATGGACACTAAATAGGTCTCCACCCTTCCCCTTGTTCCCAGAAAGGGGGAAAGGCAGCAACTTCCCCAGCTTCCCCAGCTGCTATGTCCTGGGTTAGATCCAGTTTGGGGACTCCCAGAGGGATAGTACACACTTGTAAGTTGCGTATGTTTGGACATCAAAAACCAGTCCAAACCAGTCTGTCTTATCTGTTAATGATGTAACTGTGCCTTAGATAGGAAATGTACTGCTCCTGAGATTCCTGTTTCCCAAACCTCCTACAACTAATTGTTCCATGCAGCTGAGACTTGTAATCTAGGTGGATATTCAACACTACAACCCTCAGTAGAAAAATGCAGGAGCAAGCTCACAGCCTGAGAATTGCGTTTGATGCAATCTCCTTTCCAAAATACCTCTGTTCACTAGGCCATTAAATTACAGAAGTACTTCACGAGGCTCATAAAGGCAAAGACTCATTTACTGAAATGCTTATGATCATGTTGGCTTGCTACAAGTTGGTGAAATACTCACCTTCAGGGAAAGTACTGTACTGGCCAAATTTGTTCTCTGGATTTCAGGCACGTTGGTGGTTAGCATTTCATCTCGATAAGCACGCTCTGTATATAACCTATAGCATTTTCCAGGTCCTGTTCTCCCAGCCCTTCCTGCTCGCTGCTTCGCTTGAGCCTAAAGGTAACAAGGCATCTCAATGAACAGGTGCAAACAGGCACAGGTGAAAAAAGTGAAATAAAATCATTAATTATTCACAAATTTACTTGTATTAACAGAAAGAGATTTCCAGTACAACCCAGGAAAGTATGTATTCCTTCAGCAGAGACTAAAGGAGTCTCAGAGAGTTATCAAAAATGTGGTTTTATCATTGCCTCCATTTGCTTCCATGTGCTTGGACGCCACATCATCAAGATGCACATTACCAGCAGGGAAAAAAAAAAAAGTCAAAATGCCTGCCTGTGAAATCGGTGTGACAACCAGCTGGTCAATTCCCGTCTTGGAGTTATAAACTTTCTGCTTCACAAAGCCAGGATCGACTACGTAATATATTCCATCAATAGTCAAAGACGTCTCAGCAATGTTAGTGGCGATGACAACCTGCAAACAACAGTTTGATTCAGTACCAGTTCTGTCTCTGGTTGCCAAGCCAAACATGCTGCTCAACTTAAACAATTCGACATGATACAAGCAGTTTTTTATAAACGTAACTACTGTCATTTAACCTCAAAAGGAGAAACATGTCCACAGAGCAACAGAAAGACGTGTTATCTACAGTCAAAGATGCACAGGTTTTCGGTATCTACATTTGTTCGAGATTTGGGCAATATGGGAAAAGAGCATGATAAAATCCATAAATAAAAGTAAGTGAAAGATCATTATAAGTTTGTACACAGACTGCACTGACTTCAGGGAGAATTTTTGCCTGTCACTCAAACACAGTCCATATTTAGAGAAGAATCTTCCAGAGATTATATCTCTAGATATTCATTAGCTGTTTGGTTTACATGCATCCAACAGAAATTGCATTTGTATTTTACTAAAGTTAATATCCTTTAAAGGCAGTATTAAAAACACACTAAGAACATCCCACACAGAGGTTTTCTACACGAGATGTTTTTATACATATTTTCAAAGGCTTAGATAACATGTATAGGTATGTATGCACAAAAACCCCCATGCTCTAATCTACATATAAGCCACCTTTTCTCCAAAACTACATCATTTTGTCTGAAGTTGTAACTAACAGAATCAAAAGTAAAAAAAAAAAAAAAAAAAAAAAAAAAAAAAAAAAAACCATTAGCAGTGTAATACACCCCACTATTAAAATGTATCAGCAGAAGATGAAGCCACACTTAGCTGAAATTACCTTTCTGCTTCCTGGTGGGGCTGGGTCAAAGATCCTGGTTTGCATTTCACTGGGTAAAGCCGAATATACTGGTAGGATAATTAACTCTGGAACATCAGGTCCTAGAGATTTCATCCTCTCATAGAGGATTTCACAGGCAGTGTCGATCTCTTCTTGACCAGTCAGAAACACCAAAATGTCACCTACACAGGAAATAAAACATCCACAGAATCAATTCTGTTCAGTACAACTCCTGCATTTCCATCCCTCACTTTCTCCATTTGAAGCAGAGGATCTTACAGAAAGATCTTGCTCATAGGCATTAGAGTCCCTGAATCACGGATCGCCCCAGGCCATTCTCCACTCACCTGGTGGCTCTGTTAAGTGGATCTGCATTACTGTAATCAGACTGGCATCCAAATAATCTGTCTCTGGTTCTTTTGTGTACAGAATTTCTACTGGGTACGTTCTGCCAGGAATTGTAAAGATCGGTGCTTCGTAGAAATACTGAGAGAATTTCACAGCATCCAGCGTTGCTGACGTCACTATCAACTTCATATCCTGCCGTTTCTGCACTGTCTATAGCAGGATGGAAAGTTCAAGTCATTTACTATTACCATACAGCACTTAAATTAAGTCAGAGAAATATGACCAGTACTATCAGGCATTTTGATATGTGAGTAGAAGGGCAGCTCCTTACAGTTTCCAGAATTCCAAACAATTGACCACTAAGATCACATTTCAAACCTTTCTTAGCAGCACCTATAACAAAAAGCCTTTGTCAGAGAAGGAAGAGCAAAGCAAGAACGCTCCTCTGCTCATCCATCCATTATGAGCATCCTGGACTGGTAATTCTCATTATTTCTGCCTAATTTTGCTTGCTTTGTCTTCACACAGAAGTTCGTCTTATTAAAATTTGGATTACAAACCCTTAGGAGCATTTGCTTTGCTTCAGAAGACTCTTGGAGCACACGAATTAACTTGACTTGTGTGACCTTGTGCGCTCCCACCCACACATAGCATACAGAGGACGCTGAAGCAATGAAAATCAAACGCTACGTTACCTTCTTCAGGAGTCCAAAGAGCACATCCGTATGTATGGTCCTCTCATGGGCTTCATCCAGCATGATGATGGCATACTGGGACAGATCAGGATCTATCAAGCACTCCCTCAGCAGCATACCGTCTGTCATGTATTTGATAACAGTTTCAGGGCTAGTGCAGTCTTCAAACCGAATGGTGTAGCCAACCTAGAAAGAAGATTGCACAGAAACAGAAGCTCCTGAATTAAGTTATTAGCACCACTAATCCCCAGTTTGATTATTCTGCAAGCTCATTTTACAGCCTACCAGGGAACAGACACATGGACACACAAACAAACTAGCTCCAGCGCTGATTTTTCCTGCTTTTCCTCATGCTTAGTTTGGCATGTTCTTCAGCATGGAAACTCACCTCTTGTCCCAAGCAGCAACCAAATTCCTCTGATACCCGCTTTGCAACAGACATAGCAGCCACTCTGCGAGGCTGAGTGCATCCAATCTTTCCTCTTGATGTATATCCTGCCTCAGCCAGGTATTGCGTAATCTGTGTTGTTTTCCCAGATCCTGTCTCTCCAATAACAATCAGAATCTGGTTGTCGTGCACAGCCTAGGAAAGGCAGTAATATATACACTTAAAAAAATTAAAAACAAGAAACAAACAAACCAAACAAAAAACCCAAACAAAGCACAGTATAGCTAGGACTAGACTGAGCACCTACCGCTCTTGCTCCAGCTGACCCAGACCAAAAATCATACAAGCGTTCTTACTGATCAAGTCAGAAAACTGCTTAACCATTTAGCTGACTCATCCCTTGCTGACATGATCCTGGTCCCAACTTTGACCTTTGTCAATAAATACCTGGAGCTTTATTAAAATATACATATATTTATAATCCTTTAAAATAATTATCCTGAATTTCAGTTCTGCACTTAAAATTATCATCTTGCTATTCACCTGCCAACAAGATAAACCAAGAGTATTTAGTTTAAATTATTGCTTGCTCAAACAAGAATCCCATTTCAAGAGTCTTACTTGTATCAGCTGCTCCTTCAGTCTGAAGATTGGGAGACTCTCTCTCTGCTCAATGATGGAAAGCTGGGTCTTCTTACCATAAGAAGCTTTGTTGCCACCAAACGCATGTTTCTTCCACTCTGGGATATCATTGGGCATCATCCCAATGCCTCGCATGTTTGCAGCTATTTGTCTTCCATCCACTAGCAAGGAAACAATTTCACCATCACATTTAGGTTCACACCACACAAACCCTGATGATCCTGCTCCTACTGTTCCATCATCCATGCCTTCCATACTTGTGTGTTTAAGTATTTTTTAAGTTCCTGCATATATACCCCCACTATTACATTAATTCCCATGTAAAGAATTGCTTCACCACCCATTGCACCTTTTAGTAATGCATCCTTGATGGACAACAGGATATACCTGTATATCTCCCTTGACATTCCTATTTCCTTTCAGTGGAAGAGTATTCTTCTTTGCCTCGCTTTTAAAATGAGGCATACAAACACAATATCAAGACATTTGCCTTGGGTGGCTCAACTAGCACAAAAAAGGCACAGTTCACACCTAGATGTGTTCAGACATACCATCAGGCAGAGGATCCACCCAGTGTGTGTTGAGTCCCATGGGGATAGAATCCATCTCTGCTTCTCTCTGGGCTTGTTTAAGTTCTCGTCTTTCTTTAGCTAAAGCACTCTGCATCATTGCAGCCTGGGACAAGGAACCATCTGGATTCTGGAAAGCAAGAAAAACGTTAAGAATTCAAGCACTCTTAAACCTTCAACTTCAATTATCTCTCTGTCACCACTGTTCTTTAGAAGCCTCTTCTGAAGATGCTTTACAAGATGTGAACTTTTTATCTGAGTTTCAGGATATTTCCATTAGCCCAGCCTCATGAACTTCCACGGTCATGACTAACATGAAGCATCCCTACACTGTCCAGTCAGAATGATTACGGGCACAACCAATGGAAAATAAGTATTTCTCTACCACCTTCTACTTTCAAAAGGTAAGAAAAAGCAGAACAGAGAAAGTACGTTCTAACACACTTATGTGAAATGGTTGCTGCTGCAGGCTAATGCTCATTTCAGTTCTATCATTCCACTTCCCTGTCACCAGTTAAGGAAGAAAACAGCTTTATAAGTAAAGAAAGGATCTTCACTTCAGTGATAATGTTTTTTCAGTGCTCTCAGCAAAGTCCAGGTGGAAAACTGGTTGTTAAATTCACAAATATTTATTTAATTACATCAAGTATATTGGTTTCAGCCCTGGAAATCTCCTACCTTTACAATTTTGATGGGACTCATATCCATGCTCTGTTTAGTATGACCTCGAAGGAACGGTGGCTCTTCTTCAACTAACTCAATCTCAAGGTCCTCATCTAAAATACACAAGTGACAATTTTTATAGAAAAGTTAAACATCTTCTTTCAGGTACATAAAAGTACCTCTTCAAACGGTGCTTCCTGCGTATTCTTGATAATGATGCAATTAGATAGTTTGAAATGTGAAAACACCACAAATAAAAAGAATGTACAGACACAGGACATCCAAATGTCGCTAATAATAAAGCTAGAGCAACCCTAGTTCCAAATGTTTAGGATGACAACAAACTGTGACATGCTTCATATCCACTTACATAATCATTTCTTTTTGAATCAAAACACACCCATAAACACAACAAATTTACAACAGTAAGGCGACCTGGAAATACTACCTTCTTCATCATCAACTTTAGGAAGAATCCCAGTCTCCTCATCGAAGTCAGGAAACTCTTCCTTGGAAAGCACATTAGCTGCAATCATCTGGCAAAAGAATGAATACAACGTAAATTTGTCGCCATGAACGAACACAACTCATGCCTGTGAAGTCTCAGTTCTAATGCTATCGCCAGACTTGTAAAACAGGAACAAAGGAATGTTGTGATTTCAGAACAAAGGAATGGCCCTACCTTCTGGCACACATCTCCCCAGGTCATCTGGTCTCTGAGCAAACAGCCTTTTTGTTACTCTAAACACCACCCGTGTGAGACGGCTGGCTTGGCAGGACTGCACAGATAACCAAATACCCCCCAAGTGTCACTGGATAAAGATGCTGATCCCCCAGGTCAGAGTGATCTCCAGAGGTCACCTGGTCCACCCTCCTCCTCAAAGCAGGGCTAACTTCACAGTTAGAACTAAGCTAGAAGTCCCAAACTGCAATAAGGGAGCAATTCAGAAGTAAGGAATAAGTTACACAAACAAACAATCAAGGAACTTCTATTCTAGTTCATGAAACTCCCCAGCAATTCTACTGACTGACACCCTGTTTCCCCGAATACAAAACACACCTGTTTTATTTCCCACTTCTCTGGGTCTGAAATTCGGGTGAGGCGTTTTCGTTCAAGGCTGTCATCCTCCACCTCCGGGGCGTTCACCAGGGACAGGTGACTGGGTCTGTCCGGGTTTCTCATAGAGGTTTCTTCATTGGTTTCTCCAACAAGGTTTCTCCTCCGGTTTGGATTCAAGTCTTCCCCAGTGTCTTGATCGACATCCTACATTAGATTGATTAATCAATCAGCTCTAGATATGTTGCACTTCTCCTCATCTATTAGCACTGGTGCTTCCTCTTAACGCAAGAGAAAATGCAGAGTACGCTTCTCAGAGAGACTGCTGCCAACAACTGCCCATATCCAGAAACACTATTTTGCGAGTTTTTTTTTTTAGCTGGTATTGTGAGGTAAGTACACCCCACGGCCTGGAACACTCTGCTCTCCCTTAGCAATAGCAGTGGTTTCATTTAAAATGAAATGCTTCTCTCATACTGACAAAGGAAGACAAACATAGCAACAGCTTGAGGTCTGCCTGATCACCCAGCTAACATATCAAGTCAAAAAATTGTTAAGAATATTACCTCAAAAACAAGGAACTACAGAAAACGAGAAATAAAGTAATAGGCCACTTAAACACAGAACAGTAACTCAATTTTTTTAACTCCCACTTGAATGGTTATGTATTCGTTTTCATCAAAAAGAGCAAAAAATAGTAAAAAGAGGCATAATCTTCAAAAATGTTGGCACCACAAACTCTATTACAAGTGCTACAGAATGTCTTCCACACCTTCATGCTCAGGCTGGTTTTGGATCCTGTAAAGGATAACACCTTGACTTTTACTCTTTGTCCTTTGCTCACAACGTCGGCAACATTGGCAACCCGTCCCTCTCTTCGAAGCTCTGAGATGTGGACCAAGCCCTCCCAGCGCTTCCTGCAGGTGAAACAAACGAAGGGGCGTGAGATGATGTACCTTATTGCTCCAACAGTCCTTCAGATCATTCAGAGTCTGGATTAAAATATTTTACTGCCAACTGACTGTTTGTGTACACTCATAAACTGTGTTTTATAAGGAGAACATTCTCCTGTATTCTCTCCTGAAACAGACCTTAATTTTGGCATCAAAACCCAGCACACTTTACTGTAGCCTCATCACCTCTTTAAGGTACTAGAAGCAAAGAGAACTCAGATGGAATAGTACTACATCTATTGTGAACATCACAAGGTACCTTAGTCCTTCAAGCTGCACAAAGCATCCAAATTGCATTATACTTGTGACTTTCCCGTTGTAAATGTCTCCAATGGAAGGCTCCTCAGGTGGTGGACGGTCTATGTGCTTGTCTCTCCATCTGTCATTGCTCTTCTCCACGTACTTCTCTCGATCCTTATGCTCCCTACTGGGACTCTGACTTCTGCTCCTTGACCGGTATCGAGATTTTCCCCTGTTCCTATCCCGAGTCCTAGAACGAGACCTAGAGCGAGATCTGTGCCTTCGTTTCCTGTCCCTGCTCCGACTTCGGCTCTTCCTCTTTTTCTTCGCCCTAACAAACAAACATTACATATCTACAGTGAGATTCCACAAAAGAACAGAGTGAACAGGCAACACCAATTGCCAATACCCATTCCCCAGAAACACACCAGACACCTACCGGTGCTCACTGCTCCTCTGCCTGCCTTGCCTGTCTGCCCTAGGCATCAGAGCTTCAAGTTCTTTAAGTGCATCAGCTGCGACTTTCACATCCTCCTCATCCAGCATATTCTGCAAGAACAGAGAACCACGCTGTAAGGCTGATACAAAGTCTGTCACACAGAATTAATCTGCAGGAAGGATAATTACATGCGTATCTATATAGAAGAAATGTAAGATAAAAAAAGATCTTCTGTATTACTTCTTCTGTATTTAATTTCTTACAGTCCACTTTTAACCATGCATTAGCAGGCAACACTCACATTAACATGAAAAAAACTTGAAACCAAGAGAAACAGGAAAAAAAATTATGTTTTCACATACTCACAAAAGAAATCTGAGATTATGACCTTACCCTGATGTTGGGATTGTCTGGCCTGCAAAGGGCTGGAAACAATTCCTTCAACTTTTCCTTCTCCGATTTGGGTTTGACAACTGTCTCTGATTTCGAGATTAAAAACAAACAAAAACAAAACCGCAAAACTTAGAAGAGCTAGAATGATTCACTCCTGATTTTTCTGTACTTTATAAAGTTTAACTTTCATCTGAATGCAAAGACTGACACAGATTTTACAGGGATTCAATTCAAAGATTACAACATTACCTGCTTGAAATAAAATTCTGACTATTAGTGAATCTGTGAAATACACAAATATTCTAAACAGTGTGCTCAGTATGTTTTTAGTGCCTGAACAGCTTTGCTGATCTACCACTAACAACAGAGAGACACCCACAGCAACAATAAACTACAAAGTCTTGCCTTACAAGACCAGAACAATGACTACACCTGTCCCACCAAACGTGGCCTAAAGCTACAAAAGACTGAGAGTTTTGGTTTTCTTTTTACACTGAACTGGTAAGAGGGACAAGGGTACGCGTACCTTTGCTCGTAGACGGTTTTGGTGGAGGCCGCATTGTCTGTATGAGACGTAGCAAATTACTAATAAGAGAATCCTGAAAAAAAAATAATTAAATACTTAAAGAAATTACTGCAAGACTGTTTTTCATTATTACAAAGCATAAGTGAAGGTTTATTAGCAGGACAAAAAAAAAGCTCAATTCTGAAGATACAGGTTCATTTTTAAAAAGTATCACAGACTTCATGCACACCCTAAAATATGTAAGTTGAACCCAAAAATAATTGTGATAATTCAACTTAAGTGACTTTTCTACTTGTCATTTTAATCACCCATTTAATTAATCTACAGTTATTTCTGAGGAACTCATGAACTGATCATCTAAGCATCATAAAAAGACTTACAACATTGACTTTCATGGAAAGTTGTTTCTTCCATATTTTATCTGCTCAACGAGACAACAAGCAGTTCAAGTCCTCAGAAAGATACTTCGCAAAGACTACAAAAGGCTTTTTTTTAAAAAAAAAAGGAGGGAGGAGGAGGCTTAGCTTGATGAGGCAGGCACACTCAAAAGCTAATTAGTGCCTGCTTTTACCTTTTTTAAAAAAAAACAACAATCACTCCTCCCAGCTCCCTCTTCCAGACAGAAAGCTCTAAAACAACACTCAGATCCCACTTACGGTGAACTCAGCACCATTCTTTAGAAGAACTGCTTTAAACGTGTCAAACGTCGTGTTTTTCTCAGCAAGACTTATCACAAACTCGGCTACGAAGAAAATAAGCGAGAACAGGGAATTAAAAGGCCACACAAGCACTCCCCGTTCGGACGAGAGCTGCTCCCGCGACTGGGCCCGTCCGCCCGCAGGGACCCCCCGAGCCCTCCCGGCTGGGCCCGCTCGAAGCTTCTCCTCAGGCCCACGGCGCGTTTCGCGCAGAGAATCCACCCCGGCCCTGAGCCCGAAAAGCCCTTCGCGAGACGCCCCCCGGCCGCGAGGAGCCCCCGGCTCACCCAGGTCCTT
>NW_010144926.1:0-17675 GCF_000699245.1 Pterocles gutturalis
CTAGCTATTTATGAAGAAGAAGGAGAAAATAAAAAACAACCTAACAGAGTTAACTTTAAGCAGTCTGTACTTAACCCACGACAAGTTGTCTTTTCCAAACATCCGTTGAGGAAGTATGAAGTACAATCAAGAAGGGTGATCAGAGTCCACAAATATTCTTCAGTTATCTTTCAGTACTTTATCACAGAAAAAACAATGTAGCAGAATGGCTTAGGCTTTATGAACTGAGTTCATATTTCATGAATATGGATGCACATTCCTTCTTATGTTTAGATAACTTCCTGTCATCATGTATAGTTTGCTATTAAAATCTAATTTTACTAACTTTAAAATACAATAAATGAACATAACTCTTTATCCCACAAAGATCCTGTCTTTCTAACTTTAGTCCACATTCATCTTCCTCTGGAAGGATTCCAACACATTGACCTTTTCTGTGCTTACTATATAGAACACCTAATTTAAGAGAAATTACTCTAATAGGCTGCTATTTCAAGAAGACTGATTCACCTAGCACCCAAAATAGTTGAGGCCTAATTTAATTTTCATCTTTTTGCAAACATGCAAACATTATCTGTTTGCATAATTAAAAACATGTAATAGAACCAGGGTGGATGAGCATAGTCAATACTCGTCTTACAGCAATGGAAAAGCCTTTCATTTTACCTTTAACATCTAATACTTTTAGCCTCAAATAAAAAAAAAAAAAGTGCAAACATGGTTTTCATTACAATTAAGATTTGTATCAAAGCTAAAGTGCATTACAGGTAGAAATTCCACATTTCACTGTGTTGAACTGCTTTTTATTCAGTGTGCCAAGATTCAAGGACATAAACAGCTTTATTAGAAAAACATGAACTTTTTTTTTTTAAGAAAAATAGAAGAAAACATACCAAACAGAACAAATGACACTTGTTAAGGTGCCACTATAACTGACATTGAACTGTTTCATTGTGTGTGCAATTTTAAGAATGGTGTGTTAAAGTATTCAACAGTTTATCCTCATGACATTCTTTGCATCATTTGATGTTTAAAATGTACTTTTGAAAAAACAGAACACTCTTCTAAAAACACATGCACATGGGAATATTTAATGCCATTTTTATTAGTCATCTTTTGAAAGGAAACAGCTATTTAACAATGGGCAGACCTGATGCCCTTTTTAACCATTGTTTTAGATTCATACTGTAGACTGCTCTTTACATTCAAAAGAAAATTTAAAAGAAAGGTGTCACAAAAGAAAAGAGAAAAAAGTGAATGTCACAAGAAATAGTACAGTCAGATAGTTCTGATAGAAAAAATGCTTCAATGTGACAATATTAACACCTGGCTTAAAATGCATCAAGGTGAATGCATGCTGACATTTGGATCCCACTGCTACAGATTACAGAGTTTTCTAGATTCACAGTGATTTTTTTCAGGTTTTTGACCAGTTCAAATAATTCAATATGCAGAGTTTTGCATCTAAAAATGAAGATGGCCTCAGTTTTATTTCCATATAAATACAAAATTGATGATTCATGGTTGCCAGAGGTTGGTGCTGTTTTCTACATTACAAATAATTAATTTATATATTGTATGTGTTTGTAGAAGCATTAAAATATGATCGGTTTTTATTTTACTCTGTCTTTTTTTTTTTTTAATCTCTGTGCTATCTTCCAGCAAAACTGCTGTGGAATTGTAGATCTTGAAATTGAAGTTCTATGAAATATTCTAAAATAATTACAGAAAACTATTGGAAACAATACAATATGTGTATGTTCACTCTGTGACTCTGAGCCCTTTTGTCCTCTGTTGCTCACATATGGTAGAGTTTTGCATACTGAAGAAAGAGAGTACCAAAGACCTTTTTAATCCATCAAAAAAGGCAAAAAAACCAACAGTAGTCAATACTGAAGCCATATAAAATGAAATGTAAAATAGGAAACACATTTAACGTTATGGTAATTAATCATCACAACAACAAAAAAATCACTAAGGGAAATTATGGAGTGTCTGTGACACAAGTAATGCTTATGTAACTTTCTGGAAGATATGGGCTCAGTTCAAGGTAAGCTGCAAATACTGGAATGAGTTTGTGAACAGAAGTTCTCTTAAAAGATCTTCTCTGCTCTTTGACTGTGTGCCTTCTCAGAAAGGTTGAAACACTGTGCTTCAATTTGGAATTGCTGGGAAAACTCCCATAAAACCGAGCTACAAAAAGTTTCATTGCTACTGAACAGTGTAGAACATCTAAGTTGCAGGAAGAAACTTAGACCAAGCTTTTTCAGAATAACATCAAGTAAATTGATCTTGATCGTCACTAAAATTTTATTGCGATTATAATTATATATGTAACTGTCTATACATTGCAACAGTTTCTGATGTCTGTCCATTCCCTCAACAGGAGTCATTGTTACTTGCAAAGTCTTTTCTTTTCTGTGTTGTACAGATCAAATAGTGAGATTTGCCATTGTTCGTTTTTACTAAAAAAAAATACATTGAACTAGGTGATTAGTTTTAGACTTTTCTGTTGTCAAGTGTCACTTCTTCAAACACCAGTTTCTTATAATTTGAGTATATGGTTACCTGTGGAAGTATAATTGGTCATTCATTAATACGCAGCTTCAGATGGAAGTGATTATTTAAAAAAAAAATACATTATTTCTCTCTCTTTTTCTTTCAGTTTGGGTGACTGAGAGAAAAATAAACATTTAGAAATTTCTCCCTGTGATTCCTCTATGTGATAAAAAAAAAATTGAGAATAAATTGGCTTTTGTTATATTCAGTATAAATTGTGTTGATCAGTATTATAAATCATGTTATACACATGGTTTTGTTTTTAATGTGATTAATTAATTAGAAAGGAATATGTGTTTAAATACAAATATTGGATGCCTGATTTAAGAATTTTGTAAAATAAATATAAATAAAAAATTAAAAAATATACACATCAGTAGGGTTTCCAAACCAGCATGATCCCTTCAAGTAGAATTTTAAGCATATATCATTTAAATGTATTAAATCATGTCTGTGGGGAACTAAACCACTATGTATTTGTCAACGTTATTTGTAAATTGCAGGAGAAAAACTTACAAACTTTCCATGAGAAAAGCTTCAATTTTACCTGCCCAGGTTTTTTGTCTAACAAATTTGAAGACTGTGTTACAGGAAACATGACAAGATAGCATAAGAATCTTTAAAAAATAATTAGTTTAGAATTTAAAAAAAAAAAAAAACAGTTACTGTTCTAGATATGATTATTGCATCCACTGCTTAACCCACGACACTGCCCCAACTTGAATTTCCCCATAATAAATAATACATATTTTTAAAACAAATTATAATTCTGCTCCAAAAACCAAATGCCTTATTTTTATACAGAATCTGACAGACCAAGAATTGGATTTATGGTAAATACGCATACATTATTTTAAGCCATTCTTATTGTGTACAGTTATGTTCCACTTAACAATTTGAACTAGTACTCAATTATGTGATTGAATTGCAATAATCAAGGCTTTAAGGAGTAATGATTTATGGTAAATGTATAAAGAAGGTAGTGAAATGTTTATATTCTAAAAAAAAAGTCTTTGCATTAAATTTGAACCCAACAGATTTAATCTACTCACTCCTTCACCATTCACCATTTAGGAAACTCCATTTGCACACAAAATCTTTTCTTTTCAGTCTATCTAACTGAAGACATTAAATTATTTGAAAGTTTTGACAGAGTATACTCTTTTGATAAATCATTTTCTTTACTATCTTTTGTAGACAACAGCAATAAGTGTCTTTCAGACTGACATTTATTAACATACATGTTCCTGGAGACTGAGAATTCAACATAGAGACCATGTACTCTAACTCATTTATTTTATTATAAATATTGAACATTTTTACCATGAAAAAATCATAATATGCCATCTGACAGCGATACATACAAATACAGAGGTCAACAGAAAAGGCAAGGAAGAGGGATTTACACGCTCTCCATAGCTCTTCAGCTTGCAGACTGAAAGAAACAGCTTGTGACAAATACAGCCTCTGCAGAAGCTCTGGACAGGGTTGAACACAGCATGAAATGTTGACAGTCAAGATTTTTAGGTTCCTGATGGATTTCCCTCTGTGACTTAAAATTTGAGACCTTTGGATACTGACTTTCTTCTGAATTATCTGCCATCTGCAGATCACAGGCCAGTTCATTATGAACTGCAGACATCTAAAAGTCTATTTAATATCTTGATTAGATAGAAAAGCAGGAAAAAAAAGTAAAGATAACAAAATGCAGGAGCAAGTACTCAATACTGACTGATTGATTATTATTTCTCTTCTATTTTTTCTCCCTGGATAATTCTTGTATGCGCCTTCTATTTTCTTCCACTCTGGTATCTATGTTCCTTGCCTCCTGCTAAGTAGAATAATGGTAATTTAACATAGCCTGCTGTAATACAAATCCAATTTTACTTCATGCAATTTTCACTACTTCAGATCATTGGCCAACTGAGTTTTTGCTTACAGTGAAATTAATTTCTGATATCATTCTGCATTCATTCCTTCTGCACATGATCTTCAGTTGAAAAGGTTTCTGCATCCTGTCTGTTATTCTTTTTTATACTTCTGCCTCCCCCTTGTAGTGAAAATCTTGTAGTAAAAAGACTTTCCTTTTATATACTTTATATACTTGTATATCATTTGTTAGTTGTGCTGTTACGGAAGGGATTTATAAATTAACAACAGGCAAGGGTTTTAAATAGTAATAGACTCTATGTTCATCCTAAAACAAGGCTTATCAATTCAAGGTCAGATTCATTCTGCCTGACTTGGTACTCCTTTGAGGCACTTAAATTGGGAATCAGTCCCATTTCTTCTTTCTAACTGTCATAAAGTGAGCAACTTCTCTTGCACACTGTCACTAAAACTGCCCTCCGGACATGCCAATCTCTCTCCACTGACTATAGATGGGACTTGATAGAGTATACCCTTATTCAGATGTCTTAGCTAAATGCCTGAAGTTCAGAGGAACGAATCTGGGCATATATAAGTAAATTGAAATCAGGCTTCCCCTGTGGGAACAAACTCCTTATACCGAAGAGTAATTAAAAACAAGTTAACATTCACTCAAAATCTTGTTTATGGGCAAAGAGGAAGCAAAATCCATGCATCAGTCAAAGTAAAGCCAATTTGTTATTTTTACTGTAATGGAAATCTTAACAGTCTAGTTTAAGAATCACCATTAGTCTAGATCTCATTATTACAAAAAAAAAAAAAAAAGTTTCAATTTTATTTACAAGTGGAAAAAAGTCACAATGATACTCAGAAAATTAAAAATGTAATAGTCTGGTTTGTGTCCCTGTATGTTCCTTGTTATGGCTTCTTCCATACTACACTGAAAAAGGTCCTTGGCTAGATACCCTTAAAGGAAACACTGTTTCCATATATACTTACTGGAAGTTGTCAGCTTCCAGAGTCCTTTGCTGGGAGAAATATGCTGTACACAGCTTTTCCTTTCTCCTCCAGTACCAAGTTGGGGTAATTTTTATGTGTTAATGAGCTTCTACACCTTTCTCTTTTCTCATTGGTCTGCAACAGTGCCCTTTATATATGTGCATTCAATACTATATTTTGCTCTGTCACCCTGAAAACCAGTTTTGTTCATCTCCAGGTCTGCATTTCTTTAACTGGCCATGTGTGAGTTGTTTATAGGAGTGATGTCTCCAATGTCAAACCGGCACCCCATCTCTTATCACCCCATGTCTGAGCTTCTCTGCACCGTGTCCTGTGTCTCCACTTCCAGGAATCTTTGCTCCTGTACCAGACCTGTACTTATCTACACTACGTCACTGCGTTAGAGCTGTGAATACCTCATTCTGCGTGGAATTTTTTTTTTTTTTTAAACTATCTATATAAAACTATGATTGTAGCGTGCAAGGATAAAATTAGCCATTGCTGCCTGGGCAATTAGGGAAATGGCTGTCACGGATAAACCAGGTAAAACAAAGCTGCAGGCAGGTAAATAAAAATTCAGACAGTGCAGGCCTGGCAAGCCTCGGCCCTGAGGCCTTGCAAGTGCAGTACAAAGCTCATAGCCTGTAACCAGCAATGGCAATACTGTACGAACATATGCCACAATGCATATACTGTATGACACAGTTGTGTTATAAGTAAATATGCAAAAGGAACTGCATTAGGCCCATATTCAGGAAGGAGCTATGAGCTGCAGGGTTTTTGCCCTGAAATAACAAGCTGCTAGTGCCTTTTTCACCTCCAGTGGAAGAACAAGCCTCAAATGGGCACACAGGATTTCAACACAGTGCCTGAGAGGAGTTATGTCCTGTAAATTGGGTTGGGAAGCAATCAATAGGTTGGGCAGGGAGCTGCCTGTACCTGAGGGGAGGAACTGAGGACAGCCCTCATGTGAACACATGTAACTCTTTCAGTGCCAGTAAGAGGTATCTTTGTTCAAACTCAACCAATGTTGATTGTCACATCAGGTATTTCCTTTCCATGGGAAATAAAGCCACAGCTACATGCCAGATCTACAGGTGTGTGCCACTGGTACCTGCAGTGGCAGACGTTTCTCATAAGATGAAAAGGGAATTACAAAATTACTGTGCACTCTTCTCAACCCTCATCCTGTCCTAACAGTTAAGTTCAGTTTGTGATGACAAAATTCACCCTGATCTCTTCAAGCCTAGGACAGACCTAAAGCCATGTGTCCCGTCCTCACTGAGTTACTGGGTAAAGGTCAGCAAGAGCAACAGTCTTTTTGAAGACTGATTAATTAAGAATAAGATGATGATCCTGAGATCTGATGTAATACAACAAGAAGTGTTTGTGAATCAAACTTTCAGAATGAATCTAGTAACACTTTCAATATAAATAAGTAAATAACTGGATAAAGACCTTTCCAAAAACTCTTTGCAAAATATAGTTGGATGAGTGAGGCAGAAGGCTTATTTTGTCTTCTGAAATTGTGAACTTGTTTTGGCATCCATTTTGCAGTCTCTATTCAGCCCACTGTACCATTTTTCCTCTGTTGCGTCTGGCAACCTTTCACAATAAGCCTAATTTTAATCTTGATTCTTAAATAGCAAGAAGATCCCTTTGAGACTGATATTGTTTATTTTGTTTGTTACCTTGTCCCACCTATTTAATTTCTTTATCTAAGTCCTAAATTTTATGGAGAACAAAAATAGATTAGCCTTTAAAAGACATTTATTCCTGGAAAATATAAAAGCTAGAATATGATTTCAAAACTATTATAATTTTTAATTTCAAATTAAATGTAAAATAATACGTGTTTTATATATAATATATAATATTATACTGTTATGCCAGTAAAACTTATATGTCATATATTTGTATCAATTTAGGTTTGGTTTATTATTTCAAGAAGACTATACATTGTGTGAGAGATTTCTATTTTTTCAAAACTTTGGAACAAGTGGAGTTGGAGATATGACTTCCATTTCTGTGCTACAAAATGATAAAAAAAATATAGATTGTGAAATTCTTACTCTGTGCATGAAACACACAGAGCATCTTTACGCTGTATTTCAAAGTCTGCTTGATTTACAGACCATGCAAGAATCAAAATTTCAAGCAAATCTTAAGCATAGTTGCCAGAGTGCAAAGTGACTTGTCTGCTCTCCATATTTGGTGGAAGGGTATGTCATTGTGTATTTTAAATCTCCTACCACATGGCATTGATTTATGTCGGACAGAAGCATAGAGTACCTCATATTCCTGGTTGTATTAATGCCTGAATGTCCCTTGCAAATTAAATAAACTATTAGTTCTATGCAGCGCACCACACATATTCTCAGTCATATGGCATAAGAGTGGTCATAAAGAGTGTAGCCCTCTCCCATTTTACACCATCTTCATTTTATGTGGACATAGGTTCTTTGATGTCAGATTGGGCTCAGTTTCGTGTCCTGAAATGTGTTCAGTAGAAATACTCTACTACTCTACTCTACTACTTACTATAAGGCTTAATTTATCTCTTGGCAAAAAGATCAAAAGTCAGTGCAATTTTTTTTTTTTTTCCTTATTGACTGGTATTTGTTATTTTTTTAAACACAGTGAAGAAGATATTTGACTTCAGTCAGTAGACATCAATGAGATGTTTAAATTAAATCTCGGTGAATCTCACTGTTAAAGGTCTTTCTCATTTTAAAATACACTTTGAAAGAAAAGATGTTGCTTTGGCCTTTTTCCAGGTGTGTGTCTTGCAGATACCGTAAGAAATATTTAAGTGTGCACGGGGGAGTTAATTGCTGTTCGGAATGGTTTTGAACCAGATTCAGAATTGATTAATACTTAACATGAAGGGCTAGCTGATGTTTAAAACAGGTGATTATATTCTCTGCATTTCAATTAAAAACATGTGTTCCTACCTTACTATAAAAAGTTCAAATATCCAGAGCCTGCTGCATGTAAAAGTAAGCATGCTCCACAATCTGTAAATTAGATTCGTCAGTTCTGAATTATTTTTATTGCTTGGCACAAATTTTAAGCAGGTGTTTTTCATTTATGATTGGCTGAAATTATAGGCCCATTCCAATACAATATGCTTTGTTTTCAGCAGAATTAGCAGTTCTGTGAAATACCGGTTACATATCCATGAGGCTGTACATAGAGCATATGTTAGAGATAAACAGGCAATGTTCACTTTGCAGTGCAGTGTTCTGTTACTTGGAAATGTGTGGGACAATCTCTTCTTTTCCGAGGTGAAATTACAGAGGCAAAAGTGAATTCTTAGCCTACTGCTAAAATATTTAACACCAGTATTATGGATGTAATTGTTCTGAAAAAGTCTGCTAGGAGGTTTCCAATGTGTGTACAGAGCATATGAGGGTAGTCCATGGAGAAATGTTTAAGTCTGTCACATTACTTTTATTCCTTATTTACACCTGCTAAATCCTACTGGACATTATAAAACATTTCCTTAATAATATTACAAGAAAAACAAAAAAACAAACAAACAAAAAAAAAACAGTGCTCCAAGGTGTTGTTTTGTCACTCATAGGAGGAAGTCTACTGGTTAAGATACAGAAAATGTTAAGTACCACATTTTTAGGAGAAATCAAAAGATTCAGCTTAATATAGACATTCTTGGGTGCAGTGAAGACTGTCTCACCAGTGTTAAGATTCTGCCTATTGAAAAGAGAAACATATATTATATAAACACCAAAATAAAAAGGGATTTCTGTATGTTAATTGTAATACCTATTGTAGCATTCTCTGTCATTTCCTAGATATACTGTAAGATTAAAGTGTGCTAAATTGGAAGAAAAATGAAGGAGGAATAGAAAAAGTTGCTGAACAAACATGAAATTATAATCAAGGGCACAACCACAAAATTATGATTTCCAGTTTCAGTACTTGAAAGGATGTAGTCTGAATACAGGTATTGCTTATTCATCAACAGTAAATCTGTCTAGCTGAAGAGGTATTTGCATCATACACTACAGCTGAGGTTTGAGCTCCTCTTAAGTGTAGAAAGCAAACAAAGGAGGAAGAACAGTTCAGGGTCTCTTAGACAAATTATTTTGCTGCCTTCCTTCCATCTATGCCTCTGGCTATAAAATGTCTCTGATGGAACTGAGTTAAAATGGGAAAAAAAAAGTTTCCTATTGTTGTTGTTCTTATATTTAAAATGGCTTGCACAGTGAATGGGGTCCATGACAAACAAAAGGAATTAAAAGAGAGCAAGAGAAGGTATATCGTCTATGTGAACATTTACCTTCTTGTATTTTTTTAAATGGTAAATATATAAATGATTTAATAAAGAAAATGAGGAAAAAACAACAAAAGAAAAAAAAGCTCTTTTTTTTTTTTCCTTTAATAACTGGATGTCAGATTTTTTTTCCTTTTACTTACAATGCACTTTCTTCCTCATCAAGAAAACAAGAAGCTCTTGAATGAAAAAAAACCCACAACCAGTTATGCCATTGGGAAGGCTGATATTCATGCATTTCTTTTTGTTCAGCAGTTTCTCCTCTTTATTTGACATGGTACACCACTGATACAGCACTGTTAGAGCCATAAACACAATTATATCAGCATCTTAGGAAAAGCACAAGCAGTATTTCTCTGACATGTTTACCTTTTAGGAATATATTCTGTATGCCATGCACTGTAAATATTCAGATTCACTTTGCAGGTAATAATCATTCTACAGCTTCCTTGTTTTCAAAACGATTCCGAGCAGGTACTGAAAGAAGGAAAGGAGAGATGTGTTGTAACACTATTAGCTGAAAAAAAGCATAACTATTTTTACATTACTCTGGTACTGTTACTGACTGTCATCTGAGTAGCTTCTCCTGTGAGAAGGCTGAATGTGGGATACAGAACTCAAAATACATGCTAGGCTGAAATTCTAAAATCTGGGCATACAGAAAGAACAGCTCATGTTACCAATTCAAACCTCAATAAAATTGCCTTCCCCTGACTATTTGAGGCTGATGGATTCCAACATCTGCAAGCCAGCTAGGGAAAACCGTATGAAGTTGTGTCTTTACTACAGAAAAAAAAAAAAAAAAGTTAATTTTTCCTTTATTTTTGCTAAAAATGTATGAGAGAACAGAAATTAGAATTGACGAAGATAAATTTCTTGTGGCTCATGTAATTCACACACCTATTTTGAGCTCAGAGAAAACTTTTTTGCATAAATTCTTTCACTCTCTTCTTTTACTATAACAAAAGTTTTAAGAAGTTTTTCATTAAATTAAAAAAAAATATAAATTAAATTAAATTAAATTCAGCATTATAATAGATGGGAGTACATTGAAATTTAAAGGATATCTTCAAATGGTAATTTAAATACTTTGATACTATAATATTGTTATTCAGTGTCTTGTCTCAGTTTAAAAAAAAAAAAAAACAAAACTATTTAGAATACACTTTCAGAATGATTACTTAGAATCATAGAATAGTTGGAAGGGACCATGGAGGTCATCTAGTCCAACACCCCTGCAGTAAGCAGGGACATCTTCCACTAGATAGGTTTCCCAGAGCCCCATCCAGCCTGGCCTTGAATGTTTTCAGGGACAGGGCATCTACCACCTCCCTGGGCAACCTGTTCCACTGTTTCACCAATCCAAGCACAAAATATTTTTTCCTTATATCTAGTTTAAACCTCTCCTCTTTTAGTTTAAAACCATTACCCCTTGTCCTTTTGCTACAGAACCTGTTAAAAAGTTTGTCTCCATCTTTCTTATAAGCCCCCTTTAGGAACTGAAAGACTTCATCCTAATGATTTGCATTTCAATTATTTTGCTTTTGAATTTAAAATTTGGAGTGTTGATAAAGATAAACAATTTTTCTCCTCTTCAAAGTTTTTGCTTGTCATGAAATCATATGTATATAAAAGAATGTAAAAGTACATAGTCGTTAGATTACTTGGAATTCTGAGCACATTACTTTTATGACTGAAATAAGAGACATCCTAGTGGTTAATACCTTGATTCACTTACCAAAAATACAGGAGTTATTGGTAATGATCCATACAGTACCTTTGAACACAATCTTGTAATCCTGCAAAGAGAATCTATTGTACGAAACTAAACTGTTTCACTTCAACATTTGCTAATCAGATGCTCACTTCTTTAAATTAACATTTAAAAAAATAGTCCTAGTATCAAAGGCCAACTCTATTATAGTCACTAGACTCATGATTCATGCAGTGACTTGAAGTATTTGCTAAAAGAAACAACTTATTTCGAGCTAGATCAGGTACCATCACGGTCAACACACAATAATTATCAGCAGGCTGTAAGGCCAGTGGGTTGTTCTTGCAGCTGCAAAGTACACTGATTTTGCTTCTCAGCATGTAATTCTAGTTAAAGTAATTAAACTTGAGTTTTATGTGTAGGATAATAAGAAGTCATAGTGAGAGGCTGATTGGAAGAATAAGTGTAGTTGAACAATTCCTGTAAGTATAAAAGCTAACAAAGGGTCTAATTTAAAGTGATACGGGTATGTATAAGAATCTATCAAGCAGTAACTGAAGTAAATTGAAACATTAGCTTATATAGGTGTATGCATAATTTCTAAGAATCTGTCTAAGCACTGAAAGTTTTAATTGAAGAAAATTACTTAAAATTTATCCTGGTAGCTGCTTCAAAATGTAACATAAAGATATTAAGTGCTGTAAATATAATATTGAATGCCTCGCTATGGAGATGTGGTGAAAAGTATACATAATTTCTCTTGCCCCATCGCTTTCCTTAGGGAGACAAACATCTGAATTAGAATTCAGAAAACAAAAACAAAAACAAAAACAAAATCAAAAACAAACAAACAAACAAACAAAAAAAAAAAAACAACCAAACCCAAACAACAGAATTGAGGTTATTTCAGTGAAAAGAAATAATGAATTAATAAAACAAAAAAAAATGTTTTCTAAAGTAAATAAGGTTTCTAAAGGATTAGTAAGCGTGCAAAGGGCATAATAGTGATCATTTGGCCATAAAGAGTCTCTAATAAAGGATAAGCAATTCTTGATTAACAGAGTTTCTTTGGTCATTATCTTTGCAACTTTAAACTTTTTTTTTTTGCCTTATGTTTGCATCGATATCCTTTTCTTTGCTTATATATATAAATATATATTATACACACATATATGCACAATGTAAGCATATAAGTATATATAAAATTTATATCTAGAAGGAACTTTTCCAATCAGATTTTGCATTACCACTGTGTTCTGCTTGTTTGTTTGCTTTAATTATATGTCACTTTCACTGGGGATATAACACTTTTTTTTTTTCTTTTTGTGGTACAGTTTGAGAGTTTCTGTATGTTGTTTGGTTCTCAGTATGACATTTACAATCTTAAAAATGAGGAAGAAACCTGGACAAGTTCTGTGTGATAACCAATACAGTCATGATAATTTGTGATAAAATAGGTGATATATATTCATTAAATTCTTTGTCTACACTGTTATTATTATATTGACAGCAGCCTCAAGTTAGGAATATGTAGAGAAAATGAGTGTGGGAATTAATTGCCTAAACATAGTCATCTGGTTCTATTTGATCACATCACATGCCCTAGAGGATTCAAGATATGCACATGTGGTTGGCAGACAGAAGACAGAGCCTACAGGACACTCATGTCATTATGGAGCATCAACAGAAGGCTTGGAAGGAAATCATAAGAATACTTCAAATGACCCTGGATATATTTGTGACCAAGTGAATCACTGCCTGATTGTGTACTCCAGTAATTGGCCTGGAGTAGTGCAGATGTGCAACGTACAATGCTATGAGTTAGCTCGTATTTTTTATTTGAAGTAATAACCAAGTTTTCTAGTATAATTTAACTGTAGAAATCTATGCTTAGCATAATGCCAAATGTGTAGTGACTCATACATATAAATAAAAGTAGATGTGCATTTCTAAGGTAGATGCCTACGGTCTTGCACTTTTTTTAATTCACTACACTCTCAGACCACTTAGATGATCCTCTTAGACCTCTTGAATAAATACTTAGTAGAGGAGAAGACAGAAATAGTAATGTAGATATGTGCATAAGTAAACTCTTTTTCCTTTGGATATAAATAGAGTAAAACTCCTTGTTCAGGTTTACAGGTCTTAATTTCTGACAAAGATTTCTTGACATTGTTCTGGCTCTTATTTAGACTGATGCCCTGAAAAAAAAAAAAAAACAAAAAAAACAAAAAAAACCCTGACATTCCTGCCACCCTCAAGAACCATGGGGTGACATTTCTTTTTTTTTTTTGTTCTCTAAAAATATACCTAAAAATATCAAACAATTTTTCCTTAGTCAAACAATGCTATTAATATGCATGAGATCCTTCAGGCATTTGCATTTTCATCCAGAGACTATTTTACCTTCAAAGCATGTAAATCTTTTTATTTCTTTCCAGAAAAAAAAAAAAAAAAAAAGTATAACTTGTTCAAAACCTGAGAAAACTTTGTAATAAACCTCAGAGATGGAAAAGTCCAATTTCCTTTTAAAAAAAAAAGCAAATAATACAAAGTGCTCTTAAACCAGAAATTCACCCCATATATTATTATTATTGAAGTTCTCAGGTCAAGATAACAGAGTATGTATAGGAAATCAGAAGAGAAGAAGGGCAGGAAAGATTTTCTTCACACTCAGACATAAATTAACACTGCCAGAAATACCTTACAGAAAGTAAAATATTCTCCATTTTTAGATAACTACCTGTCAATGTTTACAAATTGGAAATTTACAACCATTTAAATGAGTGATTCAATATTTTAAACGCTATGGTATTTGCAGAGGTTTTCTAAAGGCTGAGGGATCTCACTAGTTTTCAGAATGGCTTTGTTTTCTTAGTTGTGGGTCACTTATTGGACTTTTTCTTCCTTGTGACATTCTGAAAAGTAAGTTGTTTTTAAATAATGTCACAACCAAAAAGAATAATTCTGCTCAGAACAAGGAATTACAGATTTTCAGAAAATGCACAGAGTTGAGAAGAAAAAAACTTTCTCACTAATTTACAGTGAATGTAAAATTATATATGCAAACAAAAAGTGCAGAATTTGTTTTACCTAGCTTAATATGATTCTGGGTTTAGTATCTAACTGGGAGCTAGCCAATCTAGCCTTCTTTTCTATTAAATGGAAAGAGAGAAGAGCTTAAAAAATAAATCTCATCATAAGTTAAGTGCCTAACAGAAACCAGCTGAATCACCTTTTAGAAGTTATTCTTTACTTATTTGTTTAGAGGTTATTCATTATTCATTAAAGACACAGGTTCATAGTCAGATATCTCTATTTCAGACACCTAAGTCACAGAACATTGAGTCCATTAGTTATGTCTATCTACCAGGATGCAAGAAGGACCTAGGAAACGCATGCAGCCCTATGCTTTTGTCTGACTTGGTTTTGTTGCTCTGGGAATATATATTTTGCAGAATCTTTTTACTAGTGTCCTGAAAATACTTTATGTTTTCCCACGCAGAGAGAAGACATCAGAGCTGTATGGCATGTCTTGTCCCTAGACAATGTTGTTCTGGAACATTCCATTTGTTGTAAGTTGACCATGCTACAAAGGTCTTTAAATGTTTCAAATGCAAATTGTAATTGCATCTGTAAATACATTAGACAGGCAAGGATGTGATTCAGGTCTGAGTTCGTTGCAGTGATAGAAAATATTTCATAGAGAAGGTTGAACTACAGGGTCCTAATTTTTGGAGCCAGTATGGTGACTGTAACAGAATCTACAGTATTTTAAAATTAAACTCAGTTTTCTGCAGAATTTGGTTTGAGCTGCCTGTCCTTACCAACAGCTGTGATACGAGTACTCCCATTTCAGCAATGGTTGTTTCAAAAGATACAGATATCTCAATATTACCGAAGGGCTGCTTACCCGAGAGCTGTTTTCCACTTTGTAAATGCAGTCAGCAACTGCAAGGAAACCATGCCTGTGTGATGCAACGTGTTATCATGAAATTACCAAGAATCTTGAGACTAGGTCAGTTAAAACTTAACTAATGTTATAATGGCAAACTATCAAGTGCCAGTCTAACTGTACAGAACTTAAGTGTTATCACCAAGCAGTATCACCAATGCTTATGAATTGTTTCCTTTATCAAATATACACTTTGATTACTTCCCATAATATCAATAAAATTAGCCCTTTTTGAACTAGTGCTACTACGTATGTGTATAGATGTAAAAGATATAAATTATTTTTAAGGGTTCAAATTTTAAAAATCTCTATTATGATGTAAGTTTACTGAAATCTTTGAAAGTTTGTAGGACATGAGACTCCTTCATTTGTTTAAGAGATATTAAAATCTCTTCCTGATTTTTAAAACTTGAAATTAAATTATTTTCTAGTCTTAATCTGACTGTTTGCTATAGAATATAAAGCATTATACTATTTCATTATCATGAGTGTAATGTATCTTCATGCACTGAAGGTCCTGATGCACTAAGATTTTTGAATAACCATCTTTAGACTTGAGCTTGAAATCAAATATTGACCATTTCAGACAGCATGATCTGGTTCTGAGAGCAGTAAATGAGTACTGCTTATGTATATGATTATATCAAAGGAAAATAGGTCACCAAACAACCTCAAGGTGCAATGTTTGTATTTCAGACAAAAAAGCAAGAACTTTCTTGTGAACATTGTAACACATTTTTCCCTGAATCTATCTGTTCCCTATTCCACATTATGAATGCCATTGCATAATACATACACATATAAATACAATAAAACATATTCCAAAGAAGGTAGTTTTTAATCTCTGTAGTAAATGTTCAGAGATTGTTAATCCAGAATTATCTTGGGGCATTAATTCAAGTTTATCATCAGGTAGCTGTTAGGATCTTCCTCCAACCACAGTGTAACACTTCTTTTACTTATCTCCTTGCCTTAAGAGCAGGTAGCAAATAGCTATCAGGATTTTATTTTTTTCCAGCAGAGAAAGGAATTGGTCTCTCTTGGCAAACTGTCTTCGGAGTGAGTCAGGACCTCTCTGAAGGAGCAGAGGTCTTTCCCTTGGCATTGTCTTGAAATCAGGAACAGTGAATGTTAGGCTGGTTCTGGTTCACTTGATTATGGGCAGTAGGAATCATAGAAGGGGACTCAAGTCTGAGATATTAACTACACAAAGATCTATCAAAAGTCACTTTCCTCAGGTCAGATCTGACATGAATATTCATATATATGGTACATCACTGCAGGCTTGGTCTGTGTTTTTGGGCAGGCAGCTGAAAGACCTCCGCCCAAAAGCTGCGTAGGAGAGTGGGATGTGTTTCTTGTTATTCAAGCATATTTTGTAACTCCACAAAGGAAGGCAGTCTTGTCCTGTAGTGACAAGGTATTGCCAGTGAATGTTGTGTAGCTGTATTTGTGGTGTTGCTGGTGTATAAAACAGCTTCTCAACTAGATGCCTCCGTACCCTCCCATGTATAACTCATGCTTTTGTCTGATATCAAGCTTCTGCACTTTCTCTTCCCCACAGTTTTTCTAAACTCTCTTTTTATAAAGCGTGTTTATTTCTCTTCCCTTCTCTTTGCCACCATTTTCTCTCTAAAGATGGCAGATTTTCCTCTCTTGCAACATAATAAATAGAGTCTCAAAGTGAGTTTTTCACCCTCTACAGTTACAGGCATACTCTTAAACGAAAAAAAGAAAGTTGCTTCTTACTATAAAGGAAGGACACTTGCTCTGTCTTGAGATGTATGCCTTCCTGTTGACTGTGGCAAAGAGAGCAAGGTATTAGAAATGGTGATGAACAGCATGGGAAGAACAAGCAATGAAAGGCAAGGGTCACGGGTACAGGGGTACAAGGAATGTAGAAATGTGTGTGCTAATGTTTCAGAGTTACTGTCAGCAATCTTTTGTTTATTATCTCATGTCTGAAAATTAAGGAGTCCTATATTTCTTTCTTACATTCTCAGTTTTGCTGAGGCTAGCAACAAAAGCTCAGCACGCCTTTCACGTCCCCATGAACTGTGTAGGTGCTCAGAGAGAAAATAAAGCTGATACTAACCATCAGATTAGACACACGAATGAACTGGGTATAGGTGCCAAGGTGCTGGTAGCAGGGGGCTGCAGGGGTGGCTTCCGTAAGAGGAGGCCAGGGTTTACCCCATGCCAGACACAAATAGTTACAGCCAGCTAGTGTGGACCCACTGCAGGACGCAGCTGAGCCCATGTCTTGGTGTCAGGACCACCAC
>NW_010144927.1:0-2561 GCF_000699245.1 Pterocles gutturalis
GATGGGTCCATTTCTTCTTATATATATATATTTTTTTTTTAATTCTTAGAACTAGAGAAAGAATATAGTGGGTGCTCGAATTTGAGTTATCAACAGAAAAATTCCTACCGACTCCATGCATTTTCATTACTGCTACCTCTGTCATGGAATTACCTGAAAACCAGAACTCTTTCTACATCATAGAATCTTTAATTTCATCCAGGGTTTTAAAAATAGAATTTTTTTTTGTTTGTTTGGGTTTTTTGGTTTTTTTTCAGTGGATGGATATTATGCTTGCAGTTTTTTTTCTGGCTGAATTGTCAAGGTGGGGGTAGCAAGTGCTAAGAGAATGCTTTTCTCTCATTTAGCAGCTGGATTGGAAAGCTTGAATTGCAAGGATTCATGGATTGTTAGAAAATTGCAAAGTATTGATTGGGTTTCCCCCTTAGGAAATATTTCTCCTCTAATAAAACAGAGTAGGTTCTGGGGCTTCGCTTTTGTCCTGCCTGCCTTCTGCCCTGGGGAAGCCGGTGGCTCCTTTCATCTGGGAAACAGGAATTTGGGTCAAGAGCCATTCAAGGACGATTTTGAATTGTTGCCATTTCCAATTCCAGATCTTTCCCTGGGCTTTGCAAAGTGATGGGCTTTGCAAAGGGTGAAGAGGGATTTCGGAGCCAGCAAAGCTGGAACCAGCAGCAAATACTGGCCATCCCTGTTTCGCATTCTTCTATTTCCACGTCGAGTACCACAAAGACACCTTGACCTTGCTGTGGGAACGCTACAACCATCCAAGCTGGTGGCAATTTTTCCCCTTTATGAGGCCAGGATTTCTCTGGGGGTCTCAGGAGGCGGCGGCAGGAGGGAAGTGGGAGGATGGAGTGAGAACCTGGAGTGGGGAGAGCCTGATGCACAGCGCCAGGGGCTGAGCAGCTCGCAGCCGATGGCTCTGACACACATCTGCACATTAATGGTGCTGCTGAGGCAAACGCCGGGGCCTTTTTGGCAGCTGCTGGATGAATTTCCAGAACAGAACCATAAATACGCCGTTATGGGGGTGACCTCTGCTGCTTTTCTTCCCTAAATTGAACATCCGAGGGCCAGCTGAGCATCTTTCCTCGTCTCTGCTCCAGTTGCTTGGAACGTGCCGCCCCCGCAAGTGGTTGTGCCGAGGTACGAACCGAAGAATTACGAGAGCACGCTAATTCAGGGTTTGCCGTGAATTTAGTGTTCCCGCAAGGATGACACTAATGGCAATTAATGCAGCAGAAGTGCCAGCGCTGAACGGCTGCTCTCACATTAAAAGCTGTCAGTCCCACAGCACACCCTCCTCTGGTATTTCAGGCCTGACCTCTGCTTTTTGGCAGTGTTTCATACGCATGGGAGGTGTCCCAGGCCACCCGGAGCTACAGCAGCACGCCGCAGGAGGGGACACAAAGCAGCCAAACCCAGCTTGTGCTGACAGTGACATTTCCTGAGGGTTTTCATATCCTCATCTGGCTGAACAGAATATCAGACTTGAATTTCTGGAGCTCCCTGGTAGTCCAACGCTATCCTCGTGCCCTGCTGTCTATTGATTCTTGCTTAGATGCAAAGTTATTTCTGGCGTTTCGGTTTTCACCATGAAGAACCTGATTAGAAATCACCAAATGCATTTAAACAGGCTTGGCTGGAGATGTCCCTGCTGCTGCTCACACCCATGGCAATCTGCAGAAGTTTTCATGTTGCAATGCACGATTGGTAAAAACGCCTCTGCTCCCTAATGGCTTAAGTTCAGGAAGTGACAGTGGTATGGTAACGTAGGGACGGGGATTTTTAGCTCAGCCAGAAAAAGCTTTGTCCTCCCTTTGTGCCCTCCAGCCTTGTGCAGGACGAGCCGGTTCCAGATGAGGAACATCTGCAATTTGGTGCAAGAGGAAGTAACGCTTCCGCATATGAAAAATGTAAATAAGGGGTGTTTCCAGGCTCACAAAGAAAATCCAAAACACAAAAAGGAGAACAGCTCTTACAGGAGGATAACTAAAAATACTTCAGCTGTGTTATTTTATTTTATTTTTTTTTTTTTTTTTAGAACTAATGGTGTTTCTGGAGGATGAAACCAGGCCTGAGAAACATCAGGTGACAATTAATAGCTTTTTAACAGCCAAGTTCGAGGGAGAACTGCAAATCGGATGTGAGATGGAAAGCTTAACTCCAGAGTGATAAATACACCCCAGCCTCTAGACATACATTCGCAATTTTAACGCACTGCGGAATGCAGTAGGGCTGAGAAGGGTGGTAGGAGCAGGGTGAACATTTGCAATCTCAAGATTTTGCGTGTTCTGGGTTTGTCTGGGGATAAAAAAGGTGAATCCAAAGATGACACAGACTCCTAGAACCTCGCTGCTACGCTACCGGTGTGCTCCCCTTATGGGACCGGCACACGCGATTATTCCCCTGGCTAGCGGCTAGCGGCCGGCTGGTGGGAAAAGAGCAGTTTCAGGGGCTTTGGTTTAACCATCTGGACACAAGCGCTATTTTTATCCTTTTTTATTTAGGTCTCAAAGCTTGTGCCAAGGGAAGCCGATGACAAAGCTGGTGTCTCG
>NW_010144928.1:0-24916 GCF_000699245.1 Pterocles gutturalis
CATTCTACCAGCTCCTATCACTTGGTGTGGTTCTGCTTGCAATTAATTTATGTATTGGTATTATCATAGCTAATGCAAGTTGTCATTGCAAGTAGTTAAAGAACTACTGTGGGCAACATCCATTGAAAAGGTGGGAGTGGATGAATCTTGATGAGTTTCACAGGGATCCATAGTGCCAGCCTCCCTCCAAACCAGTGCATGATGAAAGAATCTTAGGACAAAATCCTCCTGTCACTATTATGGCAATGTGGATATTGTTTCTAAGGCTTAGGAAGGAGATTTGTGAAGGTGAAACATTAAGAACAATTTTGGATAGATGCTGTAGGGGCCTTAAATGTAAGATCCGAAACTTTGTGATCATTTTTATAAAATATATTTGCATTTCTAATGTGAAAGCACCTACAACAAACATTTTTTTTCTTTCAGTTATGCTGGGTGTTTAACTCCTTCCTTCCCACCCTCTCTTAGATCTGGAGGAACTAAAGTGTGGTCAGAAAAATAAGATCTCTGGCTGTAAACACAGGATATGGCTTGAAGTGGCTTCTGATGCTGGAAGAGTCTCTGGTATTTCAAATACCTGTTTCAGTGTCATGCGTCACTCACAAGGGTATCTCCTTATTCTTTCTGGCATTGATTGGCTTCCATGACCTGAAGTAAGTAATATCTCTGAGGATGGTCTTTTAGATCCTCCATGTATTATACTCCATTTGGTTTTCTCAACAATGTTACAGAAACTGAGTTGTTAAAGAGGGGGGGAGTTATTCAGCAGAACATCCGCTTTTGAGTCAAAGATCAATATATTATATCCAGTGGTTATAATTTTATCTTGAATAACCTACATTAAACTTCTTTGTTGGTTCTTAGGCAAAAAAAAAAAAAAAAAAAAAAAATCCAACATATACATCACTGCTGGAGCTTGTTCTTTAATTTAATTAAACTTTATTGTTGCATTTCCTGCCCTCCATCCCCTTTCTCATTCAATATACTTCCCATTATCCCTGTCATTGAAATTACTTCCTTCTTTTGTCAGAAACTCTCCCAACACTTCTTCAAAGGTGGAAAAATAAAGGATTTTTATCAGCAATTTTAAAATGTTTTCTGTGTTGTATTCATTGTATTGAGAGTCACAGCAGTGACTGAGAACCCAAAAGCCTGCTCACGGTTATTATTGCCTGTACAGGACTGAAACTTGACAGGGAATCTGAGCAATGCCCTCACAATACCAAGCAGTGATACTTTATTCCTTTTGTGTTTGGTACAGATCTCATCCCTACCACTGCATACAAAAGAGGCTCTGAAAGGGTGTCCTATTTATGAAGAAATGAGTAGCCTCTGCTTGGGAGGGTTTTTTTCTTCCTTTTTTTCAGCTTTTAATTGCAGATGAAGTAAAAGCACTGTAAATCAAATCTGTTTTGCATGAAATTCTGCATGCATGCTGGTCATGGTAGCAACCAGGGACTCTATTAATAACGAGCTTTTACCATATTGATTCTTTACCAAGGTGTTCCTGGAAGAAATACAAGAGCCCTCCAGTGGCCAAAACCATACCCTAAAAGCCTGTGCTGCTTCTGCTCTATTTTCCTCCTGTTTTTACTTTGCCACTCTAGACTTTTGAGGCAGACCCTGTTCACCCAAAGACTTGAGCCTTTCTCCTGTCAGATACAACCTTGCTTCCCTAATCCTGCGTGTATATTAAGGGACACGTGATGATGTCTGTGTTACAGCAGTCACAGTGTGTTAAAAGTCCGTGTCAGTGGTATTCTTGCAAAACCTTTCTGATAGCATTTACATATAAATACAATAAAAATAATTTATGGCAATGATACCAACTTTTGCCTTCCAATTTGGGCAAAAATGATCTTGTGAAAACTTATACCAAAAAAAAAGTTTCTAAAATATTTATTTTAAATCTTCACCTACAGCAGATAAATGTACAGAAAGGGACAAATCCAATGCTGGTGGTTAGCAACATTAATGTACTTCTATAGTGTGCAAGAACAATTGGTAATGTTCCAGACTGCTTTTCACTTGGGTGTCCCTGTATCTTACTTTCTCCTAATTCAGAAGAGTCTGGATGGGTTATTGAGATGTGGATTTACAGGTTTGGAACAGACTGCAGCTCTACCTTGCTTAGAAGTGTGTCAGAGACTAATAACAGATTTTTCCAGAGTAAGGCACAAATCCTGTAATATATTTGATTTCTCCAAAATCCTAATAGCTGCTTCAGTAATGTTAAGGTAAAATTATATTGCCAAACTTAAATGTGATAATCTGTTGACATAATAACATGACAATACTGCTAACGTTTTACATTAAAATGCAAATTTGATTGAGCTAGAACTATAATAGCTTTGGAGTATCTCTTGGAGTTGGAAATGAAAGTCCTGGAGAAAGCTAACAGCAGCGTTGTAGTTGACATGAATGTGGAAAGGAATGAAAAGTGTTTCCCTTTATCTTAATTTCAACATGGAATCTTCTGAAACTTTTTTCTGCCATGCCTGTAATTATCTCTTTGGCTGATTTTATTTCCTATTCTACAGTAATCAGCTAAAGCAATTATTTAAATTGTGACAATTACTGTAGAATATTGTAGCATTCTTTCTCAGCTATATAATTTTGTAATCCTGTAAGCACCAAATGTTCCGTGTGATCTGCTTCCTGCAGTCTTGTGTTCAGTGTTTTCCACAACATATTGATATCCAAGAGGAATTTCAGTAGCAGAAAGTTGTGCCAATTAATGTTTGGGGGTGTTTTTCCCCCAACAAATGTTATTTGCATTTCAAAAATAATTTTAACTTTATTAAATTCAATATGTTTTTCCTTATTGATCTATGAGACCTATGCGCTGAATAGCAGTGTCTCTTTTAGGTTTCTTTGCGTTAGTATCTATAGCCTTGTTTGTAAGTGTTTCATGATTTTGTCATCCCAAATGTGTTTAAAAATATTACTGTTGTATTGCATTTAACTTTTGTGTCTGTGCATAGAGTGAAAGTCAGGAGAAAAGCAGGGAATTCCCCTGGCTCCCTGACTGCATTTGAATTTAATTTGCCCCTTTCATCTCCTCTTTGTCTTCTCTCTGTCAATTGCAAGCCTTTGGAAAGTATTCTCCTATGTATGTCCTTTGTAATGTGCCTAAGACCATTGTGAAATGACCCTTAGTCTTTTCAGTAATAAACAAGATTTATAATAACATGATCTTAAAGATAATCTGGAGACAGAAAAGCCCTAATTATGCAAGGAAGGGATGGGCAGTTGGAAACATTTTTTTAAAAAATAACATTTGATTTCTGTGCAAAATGAGTAACATGAGTTTCAGATATTACTCTTCAATTATGTGTGAATTTCTGATTTTGTTACTACACAAAATAAAGCTGCACAAATATTACTTGTGAACTTTGGTGTATCTTGGCAATGACATATAAGTTCAGCTGAAAGACATCTAAGACCCTGAATAAAGGTGAATACATTTTGTGGGGTAGCTGGAGAAATTGAACTTTATATTCTTGGGATACAGATGTTGAGTCACTCAATGACCACAGTACTTTTGGTAACCTGTGAAAATCCACCAACATTTGTGTCTCAGGAAAAGCCTACCAACAAAAACCAGTGGTTTTGTTGTGTGGATGACAATGACGTATGGAATTTTGATCAAATCCACATTTCTCTTGTTGGCTTTGTAGCATTTCTTACCTTTCATGTAATACAAACCAAGACAGCTTTAAGAAACAGATCTGCTCTGTCCATCTTCATAGATGGATGCTTTCAACAGTGTTTAGATTCATCACTCATGCATTTTGGTGGGGTTTTTTGTTTTATTTTTTAAGGCCATATTTGAGTTTTACTGGTGTTAATTCTGATTTAATGAAACTAGTAATTTTCTAATGCTGTTCCATAATACCCTACATGGCTCTCTTTGCTTGAAATTTCATATCTGATGTTCTTAACATTAAGGTCAATTATATTGATTCTTTGGATCTATTCCTCCATTACATTTTTACTGGGCACATACAGAGAAGGTAACTAATCTTAATACCTTGTGTTCACAACTCTTTTTAGCATGAAATCGGTAACTGACATATTAATTATAATAATCTGTTAAAATACTTTACCTACATGGTAATTATACCAGACCATTCTCATTTATTTCTCTAGGTAGGCTATTAATTCAACCCAGATGGTACAGCTTTTTCAGACTGTAACACTCAGTGTTAACGGAATAAATCATGTTGCCAAGATACAGGAGCAAAAATGTTATCACATCTGAATAGCTTTAAAAATGATATAACCATGAAAGAAACTTACCTTTTAATCAGGGAAGAAGCTTAGTTAGAGCAGGGTCAGTAAGCCAGGCCTGCTTTCTAAGACAGGAGGCATTACTTGGAAGTACAGGAATTTCTGTTGTGTTCCAGAATATTAAACATTCGGGAAAAATACCTTTTTTTCCCCCCTGCCTAAATTAAGCAACGTAAAAGACGTGATGTAAAGCAATTTTCTCATTTTACTTGAGCAAATATTGAGTACTGTTAAAAAAACTTCACACTCTTCAGCAGAAGTAACTAGAATGCCATGTTTACTGTTTGTAATCCCTGTTTAAAGGAAAAGAATCAAACTACTGCACTAACTGTAAAAAATACGTAAAAATTACTCCTCCCTCATCTTTAATTAAGATAGATATTGATATAACTTCCTTCCTCTTCCACCTTTCCCCCATTTGTGTGCTCAATATGCTGGCTATAAAGGGTAGGATTTTTACTTTGATGTGAAACATGTTTCAGGTGACACATTACTACTTGAATACCTCATTTTTTAAATCAGTGTCCCCTCCTACACACGTTCACACACACTTCCACCATGTTTACTTGCACAGTATCTTGTGATTTTGTTTTTTCGCTCTCATTGGACCTATTCTAGAGACATAAACAGGATTATATTTGGATGTTTCAAAGCCCACTACTTCATCTAGATTAATGAATCAAGACCATCCTTTATGAAACAAGATTAATGTCTCCTTTAGCCTTTTAACCATGTAGAATAAATAGTTATTGAATGATGGACATAGATTTTTCTATTACAAAAAATTAGGTAACCCGAACTTGTGCTCTAAGGGTAGAGAAACAGGCTGTTCTCATTTTCTTACTCTATTATAAGAACTAAATTGAATAAAGAAAGAAAATTATGAACTTGAGAAAAACTGAAATTTATGCTTCAAAATCTTCCTGGTATATAGGTGTATTTTCTGAAGTGCTGGGCTAGCATGGTGGAATAAAATAGAATGGTTTTTTTTCATCTTTTCAGAAATAGTAGCTGTAAAAGGTTATACTTTAGGAGGATTTTATGTAGGGTAATTAAATGTTAGCAATTATTGTTTGAACCTTTCTAGACAGTACCAGTTTCATGGTTCAGTAGCACCTTTGGGACACATGTTAGAGATTTTAATTTGACTTTCAAGAATAAGGTAAAAAAATACCTAAAATACTGCTGCTATTTTGATAATTTCAGTTAATCTACTTTGTGTGTTTTGGAAGAGAGTAAATGTTGGCTATGACTTGAGAGACAGCTCTGTATGAGTTATAGCTCTTTGCCACCATGAAAAAGGGATCAATAGTTGATGTTTTATGTTCTCCAGCATGAACCTTTAGTCCGGGCTCCATATTCAGCTACTGTGTTGCTTTACTTCTGTTTTTTTTCTGGTATTAGGAAGTGTACATTTTAAACTCTGAATCATAGTTACTAACCATATAAAATGAGACTGTTTGCTAATTGCTGTTAAACATGCTGCTAATTGCTTTCCTCATTGGGAGTCTAGGCTCTGACAGTTCATCTCTTGAAATTAATTTGTTTCATTAAGGGCAGGTAAAAGAAGATACTTGAGTCCCAGTTTTAGGGATTAAAAGGAATAGAAAAAATAGTCCCAGATTCTTTTGTAGACTTGAGAGAACTGTAAGAGTAATTTTTGTAATCTTTTTTGCCCCTCTGCTGTCTGGAAAAAATGGGGTGAAATTATCAAAACATAATATTCACCAGGTATAATTTGGTCCCCCAACCCTTACATTTAAGCCATTGAGAGAAACAATTGAAAAGTTTCCTCCATGCTAAATTTGTAGAGCTACCAAGGGCACACTGTTAACCCACAGCAAAAAAAAAATTAGCATAATATGCAGTCCTCTTGATATCCCCATTAAGCTTATTGGGCCAAATTCTACTTCTTTTCTTCTTAAACGACAGCTGTGGGAAAGACTTATGGGCTGAAATTGGCCTGCTGAGTACAGTGCCAGCCCTCGATTTGAAAGAAATGTGCCTGAAAAGAGAATTTAAAAAAACCCAACAAAGCCAAAGTATAACCTAAAACATATGAATTACAACTAGGATATGTTTCTAAACTAACTATCACTAAGAACTGCAAAAACACTACACGGGTATGAGTAGCTTTTAGCTAGGGAGTGTAAAATCTTAAATGGCACAGATAGCGTCAATCTGAATTACCGTTTTCAGAACGACACAGATGTTAGGATAAGGAAGCATAAATGGAAATTAAAGAGAAACAAATTCAGAACAGATGTCAGGAAGCATTTTTTTCATGCCGAGAATCACAAACGTGTGGAATGGCCTGCCAGGCAAGACTGTTAAGGCAAAGGCACAGGGGACATTCAAGAAGTGATCAGATGGCATCGCAGGGGAATTGAGTAGTAAAAAAGGAAATGAGCATGCATAAGGGAAATGGTTTTAATTTAATCCCAAACAATGTCCATGCTCTTACATTATTAATGCTTGCATATTTACCTTGGATAAACACACAGAATTCCTACATTTTTAAAAAATGTACAAAATAGCCTCTTTCTGTCTTTAAAAAATTGCTTATATAACAAATTTTTTTTGTACAGTTCTTTTTGTATTCCATATTGGTCACCTGTAGTTGTTAGCCATGCTGTCATAGGGGAACTTATGAATAACTTCAGAATATATTTCTCAGGAGTAGCCTCTTGTTGATGCTGTCACTTATCTTTTTAGGATGCTTGCTCCCCTGAGCTCTATTTCTACACAATGTACAGGTGGAACAGATGATGGACTTCATCTTATCTTTTGGGAAGGAGCAGATGTATAATGCTCAAAGCCCCAGTCCCACAACACTTATTTCTGTAACTTTGTGCTTTGCCTGCTCTCTCGGTTTCAGTGGGGCTCTTTGTGTGCATAGTTACATGCACTATTTTTTGCAGGATAGGGCTTAACCTCTTTGTGAGACTCCTGTAGGAATCATGGTTTCTGCTATAAACTTTACATTTTAGTGTAGAGAACTTTGAGCCTCAAATGTGGAAAGATAAGGAAACTGGAGATCCCAAAAGCCAGATCCAGCTTCTGAATGTGGGAATCGATATTTTGCATTATTGTTCTTTGCTGGGTTGAGTCCAATGGCAAATAAAGGAAAGATGGAAATAGAAAGTAGCTCTGAGCCATGTTTATGGACCCCTTTTGTTACCTTACTGAGTACTGAAAATAGATCTGGAAGTGCCTGTAATTGCATTTTTTGCAGCTTGTAACATAAGCAGAATAAGCAAAATGCTTATTTTAGTTATGTCTATTTCCCTTCTGCATCCCTGATGTTCTCACTGTCTTTCTCATTCCCCTTACCGCATAGCCACTGCGCCAGGAGAAGAGGGCTATATAGGACACTGATGGGAGTACTGGGCATTTCTGGGAGCTTGGAAATAATACTTAGGAGGATCTGTTCTGTTCCTTTCATGCTAAATGCAAACTTGGCTGAGAAGTTTGTTTCTTGGATATAAGTGTGTAAGAATGTCACTAAAATTCACTGCAACGTGTTGTGGCTTTTTTCTTCTCAGCAGAGTTGCTACAATAGGCTAAAAAACCAAACCTGAGTCTAGTAAACAATAATGAAAAAATAAAGGGAGGTATTTTGGAGAACCGTATCCTGACTGGGTGTAAATCATCACAGCACTGTTGAAAACAATGGCAATTGAAGTAAATAACATTCTGGTGCTTTCCTGCTGGCTAGGTGGTGTTTCACCGTCTGTTGTAGCACTATTGTTTGTGTTATCAGGATTTTAATTTTGCAGATGTAGGAATGTAATGGAATCCACCTGGAGGATAATTGAGTTTATGCCTCCCATGTTATATTACCTTCCAGTCTTATAAGACCCTGACTTGTAAAGTAAATTAATCAATTAAACATCAGTTTTATGTACCACTATCCTTTAAACTGTTCTTAGATAATATTTGATCAGTATATATTTAAACCTCCTGATGTTTAAACAAATCGTCACCTCATCATTTAGGTGCAGACACAGAAACCTAAACAATACAGTGTTAACTTATCTCTGGTAGGCTGAAAATGCTGCCTAGGTTTATCTTTTTAATGTGCTTTTGACATAAAGCCAGTTCACCAAGTCACATACTGAGAAATTCAATAGCAGAATGGGCTTAGTGATTTACTAAAATCATATGTAAATCTCAGTCATGTACTGTGTATAGATTAAGAACTCCATGTAAAAGGAAGAGAGCTGTAAGAAAATAAAGCGATAGAGCCATGAGTTACTGTTGAAGGTTCTGGAGTTTTAATCATAACCTGATGTTGATATTCCTGTTTCCACTGTGCTTGGCAGCAAGTTGCTGTTTTAAATTTGTGCTTTTATTTCACTGTCAGTGTTTGAAACTGAATTACAGTGATCCATAGCAACATTTTTAATTACTATCAGTTAATTAACACTTGTATGATGCATACCAGGCATAGATTAGAGAGAGAATGAAGACATGTCCCGTATCAAGGAGAATAGGCTGGGATTTTACAAATGAAGAGGTCTAATGGAGTTCAACATCATCGCCTTTTGGCTTTCAGTGAGAACGTGGTATCTGCTTTTTCTAGTGCTCTTGGAACATCCTAGCTATGGAGTGAAGGGGCCAATCCTACAGCACTTGTTAGACTACTGAACATGGCATGCAGTCTCGAAAGACTGCACTGCACAAATTTGGCAGTGATTTTACAAAACTGATCCATAAGACTAGATAAATCAGAAATAAGACAAACTTATTAACAGTATTGAATGCAAGTATCAACATGCACCAAATTCTTTGATATATTTTTGTTGTATTGTTAGGTGCAACAAACTTTTATGTAAGAACCTCAAGTCTTGTCCAATAATTTCTGTTAATAGTTGCACAAAAAAATTCCAAACCTTCATCCCTTATTGATTCTTTATTTCCTTTCTCCAGGTAAGATTCAAAGTGGCAACATTAGAATCTGTAAGATAACACCTTATTCAAGATGGAAGAAGTCCAGTATTGTTGAGACAATAGGAAAAATGGGCTGAACTTCTGAGCTACATCTTGCCAAAGATTTCAAAGTAGGTTTGAGAAATGGTATGTGTTATATATTCAATAATGTCTAGCTGGCATGTTAGAGGCAACCTCAATTTTCTTTGTCTGAAAGTACCCTCAATTCTAAACCAGTTCTATTTCCATGATTTTGAACACAAAATAATACATTCTTATATGAGTAACAAGATATTTTAAATAATGGGATATAATTCCATCAGCACTGTGTTCTCCTGTTATTTATTACTGTACTAAATTATCTCCAACTGAAGACATCCAGTTTATAATGAGATATCTGATGATTTATTTTTGCAAAAAATATTAGCTTTATTATTTATTAATTCTAGCAGTATTCCTCCGTGTATACTCCATAAATATTAACATATCTGATGTCTTGTAAAGGTACGATGAAAATAGCATTATGCCTGATGTATGGGGAAGATTTGACAATCTCATTTTTAAGTAGCTGATCTTCTGTAGGTTATAGTATCAAGAAGCTCAATTAATTAAGAACTTGTGACAAAAAAATAAAAGTAGTGCTAGTGTAAGGATATTTGCAGACTTGCATTTAGGCTAAAAGCTGTTTAGCTATGAACATTATGACAGAGACTGTAAAGTGGAAGAGTGAATTTTGTTCATTTGTGTAAGACTAAATAAACTAGAAAATGGCTTTTAAATTACTGTGTTGTTCAACAAATACCCATATAAAAATATTGAGAGCTATGTGAGGATACCGTGATAGGTCCTCACAGGAGATCTAAAGTTGTTCTCTTAAAAATAATATTTATGCTGTACGTTATTTTAAGTAATATCAAAACAGTACCACTATTTACATTTACTGTTAAAAACAAGCCAGATAACTCATCGTGGTGCTGTATGAATGCAGCTGTTCTCTGAAACCCACAAAGACCATCTGGAATTTGAGGTTTATCAGAAGATTATTGTTCAAGGCTGGTTTATCTCAAAACTCCAAATCCTTTACATTTGTGCTGACACAGTCTTTTGTAGAATCTGATGTAGAGAGATTTCCTTTAAGCTTGTTATGTGTTTGGTCTTAAGAACATGACAATCACTTTTGTTTTGATATATATGATTAAATACAATACTGTCTTTGTAAGTATTTTAAGGATAAGTTTACAGATTGTTTCCTTGTCATTTCTCCCAGGTTTTCTCTTCAAATAGAATTCATTTATCACATAAACATTTGTAAATACACCATATTAATGCTGAGATCATGAAGACTTAGAAGAACTTGGTGTTTATCTATGTTTCCCCAATTATAGGTAAGCTTGAAACACTGAGAGGCATTGTAGTGATTTGACAAATGCAAACTTAACATAGAATTAAACATGACATAAATAATTTATAGTATAAGTTGATCTCTGCTTTGTGTCTTTGAACAAACATGTTGTTTTTCCAAATAGCTTGATCTGGGTAAGCCAGCTAAATGTTCCTGTTCTCTGGGGAGGAGAAGGCAAAGCTCCTAGTTACAACTGGTTGGCTGTGTGTGGGTGAGAAGTCCCAGCTGACAACTTGGTAGTAAGAAAACAATAGGAAAAAGGAGTAGTGTCATAGATTATCTTCAAGGATCTGACTGTAGCTAAAGCCCATGATATCATATATTCTGTGAGGCATTTCATTTCTTTATTTAGTTTTCTACAAAATGTAAAGGGACCAGTAGTACTTTAGTGAGCTCTGCTTTTTTTTTTTTTTTTAATATGTAATATAGTAGTTCTAGAGGTGTCTGAAGCCAGTGTGAAATTGGTGGATTCAAGACGGTTTTACTTGAAAACCTTAGAAGTAAACAGCATGAACAAGTCTAAGGCACTTGCATTGCATTTGTCAAGATTGATGCCAGTATGTTTGGTGTTGATTGTGGCTTCTCTTATCAGACCTCTTCTGTTTTTATTAGAGAACAGGCTGTGACTTTGGCTTCTAGCCAGTGTCTTTTGGCAGGACTGATATTGCAGGGATGGTACAGCCATCACACATCTTTGTACTGCATAGGAGAGGACTCTGACATTTGTATGGCATACTGGAAAAATTGTGCTGAGTTTTCTTGCTACAATTGATACTAGCTCAACTAAGCTGAATGTATTCTTTGCATTTCAACATGTTGTAGTATTGAGATCCAGCTGTTGCTATATTAGTATTGTTACCTATAGATAATTACATTAAAAAAATTGTTGGTTTTGTGACATAACAAAACCAAGGCCTTTAGCAATTCCTTAAAACTGTGGAATTACAAGTAGTTTGGATTTGCTATGTATATATTAGTACAAAAGGGACAAGAATGTAGGTAGTATACACACATACAGTGTACACATACATATATTTATATGTAGTCCATACAAGATACTAAATTCAGTAACTGCTGCATAGTTTAGATGACGTTCTAAAGCATGAAGCTCAAGTTGTGACAGTAATCATTGCAGGAGTGCCGTGCAACCTTGAGATGTGCTGGCTGGAATGGAATAGCTCATTACTAATATGAGGCAGAATCCATACATAAAAATCAAGCAACAAAACCTGTGTGTTTCCTAGGCATTATTGAGATGCCAGTCAGAGTGCTGCATGTGTGTCTGGAATTCGAAATTATTTTCTGGACGCGTTTATTCCATATACATGGTATAAAATACCCAAAAATAAATTCTAGGGCTCTCCAAAGGCTTGTATGTATTTGCTACTGCTCCCATATTTTTGAAATCTGTTGTCAGTCATTTGACAAAGACTCAGTGTCAAATAACTGCCAGTTCACTAGCATTCCCGACTGTCACCTTCATTTTACTTCTTTCCTGGGAGGAAAAGCATTCTTGCAGGTTTTTTTTTTTCCTTTTTTCTGGAGGCAGCAGACTACAAATAGCTTTTTCCTGCTATAATTTCTTGCAAGCCTGTGGATAGCGTTCAGGGCACTGCTGCAGACTCAAAGCTAACCCTAAGCAGAGTGTGGCACTTCCTTTTGTGAAGTAAAATTAAAATTTGAAAGCTGCTTTGACCATGATGCAGCTCCCCATTGGCATTTTTATTTGCTAGCAGAACTTCATTTCAGTGCAGCGTATGCCAGCCTGAGGAGCTTGATGCAAAGCTGCTTAGTCCTATAATATTTATTTGTATGTTTTGTGCTTTTTGGTCAAGTCAGAATTTTCTGTAGATGCTATGTCCAGTAGACATGTTACCTCAGGAAAAAAAATAACCCAAGTGACAAAACTGTTTTGTATAACAGTTTAACACAAAAGATGGAGGAAAGCAGGGCAAAGATGAATTGCATTGAAGAGACGTGGTCCCCAGATTAGAATAAAGAAAGTATTGGCTTAATCAATTTTAAAACTAAGAAAGCTATAACAGAGCATATCATGAAGCTAGAAGTATATGTTACAGTAATGAGAATAGAAGAATTCTGGTATGGGACTAATACATCTGTATGTATATATTTTCTGTGTTTTATGAGAGATCTGTTTTTAATAGTAATTTTTATAAAGTTTTTGTCAACTATTGTGACCTTGATTTATTCCTTGATTCTTGCATTGTGTGCTGTTAGAACAGTACAGAAATTGAATGATACAGTGGATCAGAATCTGCTGAGATTTTGCACAGGTACTCTTTATTTGTGCTTTCTCCAAAGTGAAAGTTAAACTTGATGTGTAGTTTTAAGAATGATAAACAGGAAATGTACCAACAGGATGTTATTAATATATGAAATGCATGACTTACTCAAGAAGCATTTTGCTTGTTCTTCATATGGCTTTACAGTCCTCCAATAAGTGCCCAATTTTTTTTCATATATAGCATTTTTGGAGGGGAGAAACAAGAGACCAGTATGATTATCTGGGCCTCAGAGAGAACTGTGGCAGGAAATGTAAGTATAATTCAAATATCCAGTAGATATGTGTTAACTGTGATCCTTCTGAGCATAAAATAAGGTTGATTAATATGCATCTATCTAGCCTTTTTAAGAATTGTGTATCAAAGGATAAAGCATTCACATTTTGTGCAAAGTATGAGGCTGTAGCCATATCGATATCACTATAATTACACTTATAATCTTTCCTCTGAATATCTCAACTTTCCTTCGTGGCTGGCATCAAACTTTCAAAAAAGAGATTATTAATATCCACCTTTGAGTTTGTGAGAACTTTCATCTGAACTTCTCTGTGCGTTATCTGATAGAAGAAACAGTCTGAAAAAAGAATGTTAGCTCTTTTCATATTTGAAGTATGAAAGTAGAATACCATATGAAAAATAGCAATGTACTGGGTATATTTTGTGAAACTTACAGTAAAAATTAGGACAGACTTACTGGGTTCTATTTGGCAGAAAATGGTAATGTTACACAAGAAGGCAGATATCGTGTCTAAATATGGGCAGGGATAAATCTAGCCAAAAAACCAGTCATGGCTGCAGATGTCCCTGCTGAAGTTTTTGCACCTGGGCTATTTGGTTTCCAAACTGACCTCATGACTGGCCACAATGGCTGCCTTCTCTTCAAGCGCCAAAAGAGGAAGAGGCTTAAGTGGGTCCATATGGCACACAACAATCGACAGCAAAGATGCATTGCCAACTTGGTATTGCAACTACAGTTTGGATTTCAATGTGCTGTGGAATTGGTTCACTATTCACAGAAGAGCAAGTACTGCCAGGAGCAGCTTAATCTATGAATTTATCTAATTATGTCCTAAAAGCACGGGAGAACTGCAGTGTGATTTCAGATGTTGCGAGATGAAGCCAAAGTCAATTTAACCTGAACTGTGCAAATTCCAGTTTGCATCCAAAATCAAGAAGTTGAGCTTCCCTTATCTATAGTGGCAGGAAAAAAAATAATGTTGCACTGTCATCAGTTGTCTTTCAGGAGTTCAAAATTACCAAAAAATTACAAATAAGTTATTGGACATAGTTATCTGTGACGTTGAACAACTTTTTGTTGTTTTTCCTTCCCACCTTGGACTTCATAATAGAATGTATTTTAAAGCAATGATACGCATCTGAGAAGAGTAAAAGGCCTTTGATGTAATTTCCATGAAGCTAGAAAATCAAATGATATTACTGTAAAATCCTTGTAATAGCCTAGGCAATAACTTGACTGTGTTTGAGTGCTGTAGCTCTGTTTGTTCAGTAGTTGTTCATTATGTAGTTTTATTGGTTATTTTTCCCTTTTATTGTATGTTGATAGAGGGCACTTAACTATTTGAGTTTCTCCAAGGGTGAAGTTTGCTGTTTCCTGTCTGGAATTAAAAGCGAGAGGAATGTAATGGTACTGGATAGTGTTACACCTATGTGTACTTGTTCCACTGTGATATCTAGAAAAAGATTTGTTGATGTGAGTCATTCTTTCCACGTGAAGATGGCCGCATAGTTTGGGTAGGACACTGCCTTGTGACTGACAAAAAAAAAAAAAATGAGGAATTTCTTTAGTTGGCTTGTCTCTGGACATAGCGATTCTACTTAGAAATACTGTGGTAGGATCTGAAGTATTAGTGGAATATCACAATACTGTATGATATTGAAAGAGTCAATAAGAAGACATAGTTTATCTGAAGATAGTCATCCATCAGGTTTTATTTGACTCAGAGTTGAGCCTAAAAAATGTCAGTAATGAAAAAATTTGTTTTAACTGACTAGAGTAGTTTTTCGTGTTGTTTTTGTGTGTTTTTCTTTTTTTTTTAATGTAGAGAACTATGCCCACCCCATTTTTTCCAGAGGATGGGTCACTAGTACTTAGTGTGAGTGTAGCTCTTCTTACCTGCCTATGGCTGTCATAGGCTCACATTCAAATTTGTCGCATTGTCCCAAAGATATTTTAGCATTCACCCTTTTCATCTTTACATAGAAAAATGTTACTTCCAAACTGTAAGTGCACATAGCTTTGCATAGTCAACCTTTTTCAACCTTTTACAGAGCTGCTGCAAAGAACACATTTTTAAATAACCTTATCACAAAGCCCATGTGGTTATGCAGATGACGTACTTATCAGGAATGGAAAACCTAGACTCACAGGGTTTTTACAAGTTCAATAACATTCATCCTGCCATCAAATTCTCTCTCAAATACTTCTATACCTACAGTGATCTCCGAAGCACTCTGTGAAATCTTTAGAAATAAAATAATGAAAAAAAATCGAATAGCCTACAAATGACACCGAACTGTTTTTAATGTACAACCAAGTCATCAGACGTCACTGCATGTGCCACAAGCAGAGTCTTTATACCTATGTTATTAATATTAAGACTTTTTTCAACAATGTTATTCTAGGAAAACAAAAAAATATTTTTGAACGGCCAACAAAGTTCCTATAAGGAATTGCTTCAATCCAGGAAGAAACTCTATGGATTATATACATCTCATTGTAATGTACAGTTTAGGAACCCACATGGAAAAATAACTAAACAATTAATGATTTTATCTTTATGAAATTTTTACTATATAAAAATTTATATTAACAAGACTTCACCTTGAAACTTCCCATATTATCCTTACCTAGCCTTTAACCAGGCACACTCTTGTTTAAGTCCTAGTTGGAAATAAATTCACTGCATTCTAAAATTTACTGACTGAAGGCTCCAAAACCAGATCTGAGCAAAATCATAAAGATGGTTGGCACATTCCACTATGCCCACAGTAAGTAGCCTCTGCCAGCAAAAATCCATGAAAATCCCTGAACCATTATATACTTTTTCTATTGTGTAAAACTCCCCAATGATATTAAGCAACTACTACACACCAGAGAGATCTAACACAGCTAAGCAGATGTAGATAGAAGTGCAGAATATCCCCTTATTTGCTGGAAAAATTCTTTACAAACTGGTCCCTTCTACTTTGATCAAGTTTTCAGTTAGTCACCAAACAAAATGTTTCCTAAGTGAAAGCTCTTAATCTGAGTTAACAAAACCCAGAAACTCAGAAATAATGGTTTAATAATCTCATCAAGTTTCACAGACGGTAAATGTTATTTTTCTTCCTCTTTACACTAGAGAAAGCCACTTCCTAACCTGTCCTTCCCTGCAACTGCCTGTCCATATAATACTCTCTATGCCACAAGTACCTGCCATGTTTTCCTGTCGGCAGTCTTTTTAACTAATAAATATCTAGTTAAGGCCTAAGTATTTACTCTTCTATAAGACTAAAATACTTTCTTCCCTCTGGCCTGTAGCACTGTGGAAGCTGGAAAGACTGTCCTTTGCTGTCCTTGGTGGCAGCACTGGAAAGATGATGTTGCCGTACCTCATCCAGAGTCCTCTTAAGTGACATGAGGATGCCACGTTGCAAAGTAGATTTAGATATTAGAAAAGGGAGGTAATGCCCAAAACAGAATGCGTTGTACTCGGGGGTAAATGAAGGTGTATCCCTTGAGGACAATCCATTTGGCAGTGCACAACCAGTGCAGAAAGCTGAGAGCACAGTTCTGTACTATTGATTCAGCAGCCGAAAGGGTCCAAAGGAGTAAAGTGTGGGCTACAGGAATTTGACCTTGTGTTAGGTTCCACTGAGGAGTATGTGTTATTGTCCTCTGAAGAACAAATGTAAAGAAGTCATTTGACCTTGACTGCAAACTTTCTTGGTGTTGCCCTCCAGCAACCTACAGCAGAGGCCCTATCACCATGTAGGTGAAAAAAGAAACTACAATGAACAATGTGGCATCGACAAATGAATTTCACGAAAATATGTTGATTTTCTGAAAGTATCCCTACTCTGAATACACATAGGAAGGTTGCATAGTGTTATCTTCATTGGTTTGTGAGCTTGCAGGGAAGGATTTTCTCTCTTTTTGTAGTTTCAGCAGGTGACCTGGAAAATGTTTCTTTTGTCTGCAGTGGAGGAGGACTGTGGGTTTATCCATGTGTAAGCAGAGTAGGGAGGGCCTAAGTATTTGCTGCTTATGAGTACTAGGTGAAGGTGGTTTCTTTAGCTAGTGCTGCTACCACAAGAATATCATCATCTCAAGCAAGTACAGCATGGCTCTTTTACAGTCAGCAATAGAGTACACTGACCCTAGAAACCGTTTTATTGAATTTTTATATTCTAATACTTGCCACACCTACTGCAATATGTCCTTAATATAAAATAGACCTTAAAAGTCACTTTCTGGTTTTATTTATTATTTGAAAAACCTCATGCAAAATTTGAATGTCACTTGGATATGAAGTTCATATAGCTATGACTTTCCTTTGCAAGATTTTAGTTACTGCAGTCTTTCAGATGACCTTTGTACCCTGCATGTGTATTAAACATGTGACTTAGGCTTTTTGTGATCCTTTAGGAAAGGACACTAAGTGTATTGAAAGCCAAGCCAATTGTTTTATATTGTGTCCTGCTGTTACTTTAAAAGCCCTTGAACAAGGAAGAAGAGAGTGTCTCGATTATACTCCCTGTTTTCTGCATTACAAATATAGGTAACAAAAATAGATATAACGAGTTAAATTACAAGTTATTGGGCTGGCAACTTTCTTTCCTCTCCTGTAATTGCCATGATTCACCTGTGAGGACCTTACAGCTTGGCCAAAAAATGCATCTTTCCAATTGTGTCCATGTTGTTTTGTACAGGTCCAGTAGCTAATTTGGTTGTATATCTGAAGCTTGTCTAGCATGTATTGCTGCAAGAAGACCAACACTCCTAAAACATCTCAGACTGTACCTCTGTCTACAACTTAAAACATTAAAGAAAAAAATTCCAGTCTACCAACTACTTGTTATGCATTCATTATATAAAGTGCAATTTGGTGTGAAGACAGGTAGTTGCAGAAGAAAGAGAAACCGAAGGGTTAAGAAAATATTTACTTAGAAGAAAGTGGTGGTGTTTAGAAGCCATGGCTTACAATTTTCCAGTAATAATTTTTTGTCTTACAATGTCAAATATAAGGTTATTTTATGATGTTTTCTTTAGTAACTTCAAAATATCAATTTGTCAGAACTTATTAACCTTGAAATATGTCTAGTGTAGTAAAGTGTATAGACTACCATAATGTTATGCAAATTCTCATTGTGGTTAAAAAAACCCAACCAAAACACTAAATGATGTCTTTGTTTTAAATTTGCTCAAATAACAGATCAGTGTCAATAAATGAGCAGTATTTATCAGATACTTGGGGGCATGGAAACTTAAAGGAAGCACAGAGACATTGTAGTCATAGTATTTTTTAGTATCACTAAGCACAGCAATTGCAGATGCTCAAAAATCACTAATGTCATGTCGGGACTAAAGACTTCTGATCACTTATTGATCCCGACAGTTGCCTGCTGAGTGGTCAAGGGAGGCCTGAGGAGACTTTGTCTGGGGTTCCATGTATTTTGTACAGGTTTTCCATTGCCCTACATTACCCTATAGTTTGAATGGTGTAGTGTGCTGAACAGAATAAGCATAGTAGGTGCTCTCTGCACGTGCTGAGCAAATTCAGACTCTCAAAGGGCTTGGGAGAGCTGTCCCAGAGCATCCTGACCAAAGTCAAGTGAGAGATAAGGTTGAAGGCAAGGGAGGTCTGTCAAAATTTCAGGTGGATTGGGAATGCTCTGTGGCACTTCCGATGTTGAAATGGAAGTTGTGGAAGGTTTTAGGACAGTTTTGTACTCCAGCACCTTAGCAGGATTCTTCATGTTGGAAGTATCTGTTGGTTGCCTGTGTTTAGACATTGTCTGTTTATAAGTTGTGAAAATTATAGTACACCTTTTGTTTTACTGCAGTGAGGATTATGTAGGTAATAATTAAAAAAACCCATCTGGTAGAGATTGTAAAGGCAAGTCTTTACCATAAAAGCAATAAACTGACACACACTGGAGCAAAGAACTGAAATGTGCGAGGGGAGTTACGGTCTGAGTCTGACATGACCCAAGAACTTTTCAGATTGGGACTGGTTCAGAGGCTAAGCAGGTGTGCTATGCAAATACCATGGAAAACCGCACAGTTATAGAAGTTATAATTAAATGTGCTACTTGTTCTTAATGTGGACAAGTCCATACCAAAGTCTATCCGCACTTATTTGTAGTTCAGAAGCTTCCATAGCTTTATGTGCCTTTTAGTCTTTGTTGATAGTAGCAAGGTGGTGAACGCTGTGAAATATTTCAATAATACATGTCTTTAGCATGATTTAAAAAAAATAAGTCTCACGGTGTGTTCTGTGAAGCTCCTGTAGTCTCAGTTCAACTGTTTCTGCCACTGGTTTAGAGCTGTGTCCATTGTTAGAGTGGTACCGTCACACTGACCTCTCCTTGGCCCATCTGGTACACTTTTCAAATGCATGTTGCCGCTAACAATGCCCCAGTTCAAGCTGATGCTGGAGTGCGATTTATTCATTGTTCACCAATGATTAATCAAGAAGAGATTTCATAATGAAGTCGGCATTAAAATGTATGGGCATGTGGCAAATCAGATTGAATGGCAATATCTCAGAATATATAGCATTACATTGTTAGGGTTCCTTTGTGGTTTTCGCTCTCCTGGGGACCTGAGTATAGACTGTGATATGCCGAGAGCCCTGTTTATTTTACATTTTAAATGATTAGTGGAAGATTAAACTTTCATGCTAACTGAAAAATATAATGAAAATGCTAAATTCTAGGCTCCCTATCTAAATATTATTAGCTTTTACATGATGTATTTGGTTCTTTTGTTCTTGCTGACTCACAGTCCATAACCCCTCTTTTGTTAACACATTTTAATCCCCTGTTCAGTATCCCTAGACAAAAAGGCATTGTGGTTTAGTAGTGGAGAAAAGGAGAAGAAATAGCCTAAAAAGAGAAAATAATGAAGAACTATTTTTAGAGGCTTTTGTTAAATATAAGCACAATTAAGAATAGCCACTAGCCAGTGAGGAGATGAGTTATATTAAAAATGGCTGTAATTTTTGAATCACAGAAGGGAAGTTATAGATAAGTCTAGTTTACATTAGGTAGAAGTGTGCCTGTACACATGTGCACTGTAGCTTGTACCTGATGCTGTCTGGCATTAAGGACCCAGGTCAAGCCCACTTGCTGTGAATTGCTAGATAAAGCTGTAAATTCCAGGATGGAGAAAACAAACTAAACTTGTAGATATGTGGATTTTATATACAGCCTTGCTGCCTTCTATTCCAAATGTTTAAAGGCTGTGTCAGGCTGGTCTCACGAAAAATTTTGTAACAGGGCTATTGCTCAAGCAAATGGTGGTGCCGAGTTTCCAAAGTAATAGGATCCATGATAAACGACAGCAGCTGGCATTTCTGAGAGACTGCCCATTTTTAATCTCCAAAAAGTAAATGACTTGTGGTCATATATATCTGATAATTCAGGCAACGGATTCATACAGATACTGGGGAAGGGGAAAGTGAAAAGAAGCACTGAAAGAAATGAGAAAAGGAGATGACACTGCTGTGTAAAGAAGGGAAATACAGTACTGAACACAGTTAGTTGTTCCATAAACTTTGGGGGTTATTTGGGGGGGTTTTGTATAATGCTTCATCATTTAACAAAAAGTCCTGAGATGTTGCCTGTCCATTGTATTGAAGATGCAACATATTTAATCATTATCAGAAGTCAGTTAAGGATAAAACCAGAAACCAATTAGCATGTTTCATCTTGAGTTTGAAACAGCAGTTAAATTTTTTTTTTTAAGTGAAATAAAAAAAATTCACCCCAAGAGCTATTGTTGTCATAGTCATCTGACTGCCACTGGAAGATTTTCCTGCAACAGAATGCGCCAAGGAAAAAGTACAAGAGGTTTGCATTTGACAGAATACAGTAAAACATCACTAGCTCTGTAGTTTCTTACAAGTAAACACTGGCGATTGCAAATGCAAGCCCTGTTAGGAGTAGATGGATCTGCATTTGCAGGGAAACAAAAAAAGAAGGAAACTAAGTTGTTTTTTTCTTTCTCTTCTGTTGTAGACAAGATGGTTATTAATAAACTAATGTGGGGGCATCTAATTATTTTTTAGTTGTTTAGTGGATGCATATCTAGGTTTTGAAAAAAATAAAATGCTAGCAATATCCTTTTCTGGTATAATTTCAAGGAATAAGTGGAGCTATAGGAAAGTATGGATCTTCCCTTAAAACAGCACATATTTGATGTTTTTTTTATTCAAGGAGGGCCAAGAGATTTAAGCATATCAGGCAAGATCCAAGACACAATATATATAAACCTTTGGGTCCCCCTTAGTGTTTTTTTCAAATTATAACCATTTAACTGACTTTCACTAAAATGTTCCTAAACTTTAATCATTAAAAAAACCCAAGTCCTTATGGTGTATAGATCCCAAATCCAATGCAATCTGAATTTATGTTAATGGTATATTTTATTCCAATAAATATTTTTCATTAAATCTTTCATATAAGCATTGGTTGTTGGGTATAAGATCCTCATCTTCTTTAATATGCAGCAAAACCCAGCATGTTTTATTCAACGAGTCAGATCAGTGAGTGTATTCAGACTATGAATTTGTACATTATGTACAGATAAAAAACGTACAATGCCAAGAAACTGGCAAAGAAATTTCCAGTTGAATTTTTTTTTGTTTGGGTTTATAAAAATAACTGTGGTGCATCAATTACTCCCTATTGCCATGGATACAAGTGATACTTTATTATATAACTGTACAGCTGTGCTCAGTTCTAATATGAAAAACAGACTTTTTCATCTTTCTATTTCATAGTTACTGAACTGAGATAATAACATCTCCTTTTACCTATGAATGTATTCAATCTCTTTATCATTCTCTAAAGTATTATTGATTAGAATTTCATTAAGGCATTTATAATAAAATCTATAGTAAATGCTTCTGTTCTACTACAAGGATGCTATGGATGAAGGTCATTCTAGTATATACTACACATGCAACAAAGGCATATACCAAAAGAACACTACTGAGTTTAAAAAGTCAAGCCTTCAAAGACTACAGATTATCTGAATTCAGGCTATATTGTTTGTATATGTTATGATGCAGTCTTTGGTCAGATAAGTATGTTTCCTATACCTTATGTATTTTGGACTGTTCTGATAAACAGTAATTCTGACCACAAAAATGATAAACCTGATAGAATTCTGACAATATATAATTCTGATTGCCTTTTCTGTAGAAATTATCACTGTAGTGTGGAAACATTTATGCATGTGATGAAGTGTTTCCTCACAATGGCCCTGATAGTAACACTCCAGTTCTACAGCTAGGGATCTAAAACTTAGAGAGATCATTGTTGCAAGATACTGATACTTTTGTGGACTGTAAAATTAGAGCCCTTCCTGTCCTGATTTTTCCTGGTACTTGACCTTGTATGGTGTTTGAGCTGTTCAGAGCACTGTTCTTGCCGACGTGGCACAGAGAGTGTGCTCATGCTGGGAACTGAGCCTCTGATACTGAGGAAGATGCAGTTAGCAATACCCTCAGGGAAAGATGGTTTAGAAGAACTTGCTATTTAGGCAGCAGAATACAGGTCTGTTTGGCAGAAGCAGGACAGAACAGATCTTACTGAGTTACCTCCCTGCCCCTTCAACTCGTACATCCTCACTACCATTCCATCTTAGTCACCATGGTTATCAAAATCCTGTTGTTTCTAATATGTGACTGCTGAAACTTCCGTACTTGATCTATACTTCTTGCCTCTGTGACAGATTTCAGCTGTGGTAGAGTATGTGCAGGCTATTATCTCTCGGCTATTTTAGCTGTGATGTTCTGGTGGTACTGACAGAATTAAACTACTGAAGTGATGTTTTATATTGTACAGACATTTCTACATTACTTTTAAAAAAGTAGAAATAATTTTAGTAATTTTGTGTTACAGATAGAAAAGTGCTTTTTCATTCATATAGGACATTTATTAGTAGTGCAAAGTAATAACACTAGTGATAATGCGGAGATCCTCACATGTACAAGACATAGTTTAGGCTCATGGTTGACATGGCAGAAGGGTGAAGAAGTTTGGGGTGTAAGGCCAAAATGGCAAACAGAATTTATGGAGCTATGCCTGACTGCAGTTTGGGGAAAAGTACTGACACAAAAAGACTTTGATGTACTTATCACCAATATTGTTAGTCTCAGGTTTGACATGGTTTTCTGTATGCTGTCCTATTACATAATTAGTGTAGAAGGTGTAAGGGGAAAAATATTTTTCTAGACACACAGGTAATTTGTAATAGTAGAAAAGGCAAAAACTCAGTGTTAGTGATCACGTGCTGCTCATAAGACAAAAAGTAAATGTTCCGCCATGGTAGAATGAATTCAAACCTTCAGACATCTCCTCTGTTTTAGGAAAATCAGAGAAATATAATATCAGTACTAGTTAAGCTGATGATCTGCAAGTAAGTCTATATTTCCTTATAGAACAGATCACAGAAAACCATACAAATATGTCAATATATGCAGCCATTAATACCTGTAGATAAACGTACTGTTCAATTGATTATTTCACTATGGCTAGAAGCCAGGTCTTTCCAAATATAGAGGTATGGAGTAAATTTTGTTAGTTTGAATGGTTTATTGTCTTATGTAGACACCCCCTCCTTTTCTTGGGCGGCACTGCCACAAATGACATAATGACACAAATGAAACTGGTGGTGACCTGGTTTAATAGCTCACGCTTCCTCCCAAGCACTGGAGATCCTGCAGAACAAGCGCTATCTGTATAGGCTCACACCTGTATCTGTTCACACACAAACACACATGCGTATGTGTACATACTGATGGCTGCAGGAGCCGCACTGGGGCAATCCATTTAGTGCGGTAAAGGTGCTGCTCTAAGTTGCAGTGAGGTGTGAATCAGCTCCAATCCAGAAAAGGAGACATACAAGTGGCATAAAATGTTTTTTACGTCTTCATTTTAAGTATCAGTACAAAAAAGGGACCTTTCTACCTTAAGGGGGTTTTTTCCCCTGTAAAATTCTACTATCAGCTAGACAGAAGTTGGGCTGTACAAGGCCTGGTACAAACTAGAGTTTAGAGCAAACTTTATCCAGAGGACATAACAGCCAAGAATTTATATTGAAGGAATAATGGACCTTTTTAGGATGTTTTTATTTCTTTTTTACTTATGACAAGTTACATGGCTTGTTAAGATCTTGCTGTATGCCAGCTCATGTCTTCATACATCATCAGAAATAATGACAAATACCCTTTGGCTTTACGTTTATGTGTCTGTGTTGTGACAAAGGGCAGTTAGAGCCTTTAATTGCAGAATCTTTTCAGGTGTTAATCCTTTTCCCAGAGCTGGCAGGCCTTGTGGGGAGACGGTACCTGGAGTGAGCGTTCTGCCCCAGCTTGTGCTGATGAGCGGCCCTACAGTCCTGCAACTTTTTATGGTGTGTCAGGAGACCTTTTCTCTTGAGGGGTTGTACTGCATGAGGAAAATTATAATTTTTTTTTTTCTCATAAATCTCTCTTGCCTATTTCAGGACTAATTCAGGACTTGGTTTTCATTTCAAGTGCCCGGCTCCGTAAACTATAGCCCAACTAAAGGTAAACTTTAATGTTCCTGAGATCCTTTAGGTTTCATGATTTCCTCATGGTGAAGCTGACTAATGACAGCTGAAGACCGATTGCCCCAATGCACTTGAAGCAACAAAAGCCATGAATAATTGTTCTTCAATTGTTCTGTTATTAGAACAGAAATACACGAAACTGGGAGGAGTGGCTGACAC
>NW_010144929.1:0-13542 GCF_000699245.1 Pterocles gutturalis
GGGTGTGGGAAACAAGGATAGGAAGAGGGGATAGAAATCCAAACTTCTTCAAATACTGGTATGCTGAAGGTCACTTCTGTGTAGGTTATTTAGGAAAACAGCATCCTTGGGTATTCTGTTATGGTTTTTATGGTTATACATCCACATTGCAAATTTTGTTGCTAACAAGGCCCTGAGGATAAGACGTGCTGAGGAGATGTATGGTAATGACATTCCTTGCTGCTCAACCAACCACTATAGCACAGGTATGTCCACACACACGTTTCTGTTGACAAGTCTACTAAGAAAAATCCTCTGAAAATAATTGCTGTAATGTAGTTTTAAGCTATCTCAGTATATTCTGCTGTGCCGTCTATGAAAGGTACAGGTCATACAGCAAGGCCAAAACAGCCACCCAACATTCTAGCTGAAATCACTAACAATTATTTTTCTTTTTGTTGCATCAGCATAAATCAGAAATGTCTTCACTAACTGATCAAATTAAGTATGATTTTTACTGTGCAATCATACTAGTAAATAGCTGAACACAGTATCTGGAAAAAGCCAACTCTCTCAGGATGGGAGAGAGACAGCTTCATTTACACACTTCTACTGACTCTTCATTTTAAGATCTACCTAACAAAACCACACTCAATAGGAGATAGAATGTCCTGAACATTTTTTTGCTCACCATAAGTGACATTGTAAGTGCTTTCTACAAAGAGGGATTGCTTTAAGAAATAGACTCAATACTGTTCAGTGAAACTCTGTCAACCACATGTTACTTTTACTTTGGAAGAATAGGTTTTTTTCCAGTCTATCCAGCAAACTCTATATCACAACAAACTAGAACAGACACTGTACAAGCAGAAATTCAAAGCAAAGCAAGCTTACTCTGTCCCAAAACCAGTATGTAAACATGAACTTTATAGAGGCCTATAATCAGCACCAGGCACGAGATGTCTTAAAACATATATGCTTTCCTCTTCTCTATCATTTAAGGTCAGATGCTAGTACATTAAAAAACCCCTGTATTAAAATGAACTTCAACTCTAGATTCGATGATGCTGTCAAGATCCAGAAAAGATTGTGCTTCTTTCTGGAAAGACAGGATGAGTTATCTTGCTGACATCTGGTTCCTTCAGTGGTTTCTCACGTGAAATGAGGTGAGCTTGTTTCAGCAATAGCACAGATCACATCACATTCCCTATGTGACCTTGAATGTATGAAGAACTTTAACATTTATTAGATTTTCATTAGCTGACTATACAGGCCTGTTGTTGACAAGTTGTACAGTTGCTCATAAACTACAATAAATTAGAAGTACCTCACAAGAAAGCTAAATCCTCCAGAACTTTTCACCTTTGAAATGCTAATATTAAAATATTAGGTATTATCCAATGTCCCACAGTGAAATTGTTCAACAGCATTGAATTTTTGCAGGATTTAAAGGTAACAACATTTGTTCTCAGCAAACTAAAATATGCTTTGAAGTGCCTCTGACATGGTCAGCACTAGTCTGCAGATTGTAAATACAGGGACTTGTGCCTGAAAATTTACAGAGGTGACAAGTGACCTACAAACACAGAGAAAGAATTTGATTAGTCAGTACTTCTTTGTTCAACTTTCAAAATGGCTTGAGAACCTTCACTGCTGAAGTATTTTATTTACACAGGCATATTACAGGAGTACTACGAAGCCAAGTCATTACAGCTTTGTAGTTCCTTGTACTGATTAATGACTTATCTATATGTATCCATTAACAAAGAGCTAGAAGGCACATAATTCTCACTTTCTAGAAAACCATAACTAAAAATAAAACAAGATGCAACAAACCTGAACAAAACCAATGGGGATTGCTTTTCTTTCTTTAAGGAAAAAAATACAGTATGAACCAAGGTTATTCTGCTTTGCTTTGGCTTATTTTTGTTTCTCTCTCATTTGAATTCCCAGATGTCATTCGAGACATGCAATTCCATGTATATAGTTTATCAACACATGTGAACAGGTGCATACTTAAGCAGTAAGGGGATATGCCATTACCACAAGCAATAGACACAACTTTAGCTATGCAGTCGCCCAGCTTGTCCTGTCAATGTGCAGATGGAGCCAACCTCAGCAACATTGTGTTTCTTTGGTTGTCCCTGGGACCTAACATACAGCATCCTAGATCCCCCTGGATGATGATGCCAGCATTACTGTGACAGAAAAAAAACCCCTTTTGGCATCCCTCATTCCTCAGCCCAAATACTGCAGCCCCAAGAGGCGTACTGCAGCCTTCTGAAGTGGGGCAGATGCACATCACGGATTGTGCTCAGACATTAAGCCCAGTCCTCCTCTTAAAACACACCCGTGCTAAACCATAGAAGTTCCACTCTAGTAAGTGGAGTAATGCAAATGTAAAACCAATGAAGCTATTAATAAGATCCACCATGTATACACATACCCTTCACGAGAGGCTTCAAACTATTTGTCAACTTGTGTAAACACTGCATTTCAGGAGCAATTCTGAGTTTTAAAGATGAAAAAAATCCTCAAACACAGCAACAACAGTGGCTATTCAAGTAACTGAGAGATACAAGTCCATATTTGATAGGAAAGCATTCTTATCATCGGCAATGAGCCTTGGGCTCAATGCTACTTAATAATCAAGCGGATTCCTAGGCAACTCTTCTTAGGAAAAGTGGGGAGAGGACAGGCAACATTTATGGAGCCACAACCTAGGAGGACTTGTAAAGATGGTTCAAGAAAGCAATGGCAGAAACCTTCAGCATTACCTAACCCTACCTAACCCTAATAATTATTCAGCATGTTGATTCTAACATCAAATAAGATAAATAAGACAGGTGGCAAAGAAATACTTAATAAAATTATACCATATGTATTTTTTTTCCATAGAACATTCACTAACATGTTTTTAAGACATTCAAAAGCTTAAAATAATATTTCAGGAGTGTCCCTTTAAGTACTTCTCAGGAACTAGCACACAGTATATATATATATATTTACAAAATAAATATTCACCATAAAGCCCATGTTTCAGGACCCATAAGAACCCAACTAGAGTCGCAGTGTAGACTGCTGCTACTAGAGTCAGGACGGTGCTGTAGCTGCACATTGCACAAATCCAGGGTAAGCAACAAACAGGACATCACTGTGCCTGGGTAGCTGCCTTTTTAATGTACCAGCTAGCAAAGGGCAAAAACCTTACACTAACAGAGAAGAAAACTCGAGACACGCCCACTAAGGAGTAGCATTATCCAAAATTAAGATATTTCTAACCAGATAGTCCACACAGGTACACAAAACCAAGGAAACACCAGAACTTTCCTAGCTACGCCTCTGGGACACATGCCAGAAAACAGGAGGAGGTTCAGAACCAGGCAGCGAGTCTCTCTCTTCTCCCCTGTGCCAATACTAGTTCCTCAGCCTGCCATGGTCTTTCCCCCCCCCAGCTATATGGTAGGAGACACCCCCCTGCATGTTTCTTTGTGCAATAGGCTTGATTTTTCATCCAGCTGAGTAGAGCTGAAATTCCTTGGGGACTTCTCTGATAAAAAGATCTTGCCTATGCTAGTTCTGGGTAAGGAGCTCAGCAGAAAGGAAAGGCCAAAATAAGGCTGAACAGTTCTGGTGAAAATTTACATATAATTACATAGTGTTTTGAGATTACTGTTTTATTTAGGATATACTATTTTATTTACAAGGATATAGATCCCTGTAACCTTTCCAGGGTATATATTTAAGTATAACACATGGAGGCAGCAGTTACAGAACATCCAGTATCTTCTAACTACTCTTGGGATTTGATCAAGAATTAAAACTGTGGTTAATCAGGCCTCATGACTGATGTCTGTCTGTTACAGCTTGTCCAAAGCATTCCCTTTTAATATACCTGCTTTAGTTCTTTCACTGACTCAGGGAAAAAAAAAGCAAAAAAGTGCACGGTTCTTTGAATACAATAAAATTTCAAAAAATTAGGAGTGAAATCAGAAGGTACCTGAATAAGGAAAAGTTAAATACTGCAGAGACACCAATGTAGTGAGCAGTCATGGGGCACCAGAGATGTCCTTCAAGTGCCATGCATGCTTCTTCCTCTGGTCCTCTGCTCACGTTTGCCCCCAATATTCCTCTCATCCTTTTGTTCTATCCAGTTTTATGACTCTTCATAACATCCTTCCACGATCATTTCCAGTTATTCTCCATGCCAATCTATATAACTGAAACCTTTTTTCTTTCTTTTCCTTTTCAAAAATCTCTCCTGCAAACTTACTTCACACATTGTAACAGACAAAAAAGAACTAAGAAAAAAATCCCATGACCTGAAGAAGGATTTAATTTCACCTCTTGATCAATTCACACTTTTTATTTCCTGTCTCCAGGAACTTCCTTAGCCTTTATCTTGTCAAAATCTTATCTCTTCAGGAGAAGAAACTTATCATACGCATCTTTGAAGTTACTAGCACTCCTGGCAGTGTACAAATGATAAACAAAGACATCAAAAATAATACAGTGCTAGTAAAATAACTCCTTCCAATCATGTGCTCTAAAGAACACACTTAGCATAGGCAAAAAACCCCAAAACATTTGAGTGTCTTCCTGACATTTCAAATAAAGAAGAAAAATTAAATGAAAAATGGAAACATGCTTTTCTTGACCTTCAAGTAAACTATTTGCCCTGTGACTTGTGTCATAGACGGCTACTGGATACATGACAGACTGCAATATGCATACACACAGGCTCTGAAATATTGTCACAGCACATGAGCTCTTATTACTGCAACAATAATATTTCTTCATCACATTTGTGTCAGATCGAAATTATGGTTGTCTGAAGGAAGGATCTGCTTTTTCCAGTGATACAGAGTCTTTGGGGTCCCATATTATCACAACTACAGGGTTTTACTTGTCCAGACATGCTATTAGTGACATATTGCTGTTGGAGAGAAAGTGACTACTGCCCAGTGTTCTTATTTTTAAGCATTTATTGTAACAATGTTTTCCATAGCACTTTCTCAGAAAAGTTAAATGCTTATACATGTCTATATAAACTAAAGATCATATTACAACTATGCGATGGATGCATTGGGATACTCTCTCTCACTGGGGGAACTGGGGGCGGGAAGGTGATTCAGCAGCTGAATGCAACATAAAACCAGCTTTCATAACCAGCTCACTTTTCTCTGTGTGTTATTTCACCATTATGAGATGGAAAAATCGATGGTATGTTCCTTTCAGACACCATCAGCTGGAGATGGTACCACATCAGGAGCAAGCACACACCAGCAGCCGTGCTCTCAAGAGCCGAAAAGAGCAGGAGGGGAACTGCCTGCTCGACACCGTGCAGACTCTGTAGGAGTTATAATTTATAATATTCTCTGTTGCCTGCTCATGGGCTAGCAGAAGTCTGGCTTTTATTTCTGTATTTTGAACACAAATATTTCACTGTTTCCTGTTGAATCAATGACGAGTTACAAAGCCGGTCCTTGCTCACAAGCACTCTCAGTTTGGTGGCAATATTAATTTCTGTGGTACAAATGTCCTGAAGTCTTTCCTCCTCAGTAAGGGGAGACACAGTGCCTGAGCCACGGTTGCCCACCACCCCAAGCACCGAACTGAGGTACTCCGCTTGCCTGCAAGCCTCCCTGACCCTGAGGCATTTTCTGCGCTGGATGCTGCCCAGGCTCCCCTTCGGCTGCAGCACTTCAGTCCCAAGGAAAGCCTGAGCCCACCATCCTCACCACAGGAGTAACACAAGCCGAGCACAAATCACAGCCCTCCCGAGGCCGCCTGCAGTGCTGTAACTCAGCAAAGCAACAAGTTCAGTGCACGTGAACCTGAGGTACAGCCCCGGTGCAGATCTTTTCATGCTCTGAGGAAGGTAGAAAGCAGACCCAGAAGAATTTTCTCAAGTAAGGTAAAAGAAATCATTCCTCTTCCCTCTCAGCATGAACAAGAAGGAGGGAAAGACAACTCAGCCAATGGCACCAGCTGCCTCAGGAAGGTGCTGCATTAAAACCTTGTAACACCCAGTCACAGTCACATGATAACCAGAGCCCATCGCTATGGTGGGGTCAGATGCCACGTCAAGTGGTTATTTTACTCAATTCTATGAATTTATATGGAGGCAAAACTCCTCTCTGCTTATGACAGGATCTTTATCACCAGTTTTTGTATTGACTGATGCTTACTCCATTTTCTTTCACCCAGCTGAAAAAAGCACGTTTAATGACATGTCAATTTATCTGCCATATTTTTAGGTTGGAATGATATTCAAATTATCCTAAAAATCTGTACATTTTCCCAGGAGCCTTGCTAGCTCCTGTTGGTGGCCAGCTGCACGCTCCCTGCTGCGGCAAGCTGCCAAAACCCATTTCTTTTAATCCTGAGTGCTGTGAACCACTGAGCAGGACATCCACAGGCTGTCGACTCCTGCTCACCCTTTACAGGCCCATGGCTTGCTCTTCAGCAGGGTGATCCCCCGAGTTACCAGAGAAAGTTTTTCATTAAACTCTTTTATAAATTACTGACATGAAGCAACATTTTCAAACTTTTGTTTCTAACTGTAAGCGCCTAGATAAACTGAAGCCTGTTTTTCAGGAAAGCTGTATGTTTACAGTAAAGATATTAATTAGAAGCAATAAAAGCTGTAGGTGCTCAGCACTTACGCTGCCAGACCTCTTACTCAGATGTTTAATTGGAGGAACTTGCATTTGAAAATGTTGCCCTAAGGAACTCAGCAGCCCATCTAAGAGCAGCTTAATTGGTCCAGACAAGTCCAGACTGAAACATGCAACATGCTGTGGCATCTCTTTGGAATACAAGAATTATCAGAAAAACCCAAACCATCCATGTTAAAGTGTAAAAATATTTCTCAGTATGTTTCTGTCCAAATCCAAAGCTTTCTCCTTCCACAAATGCCAGCTTGAGATTTTAGGGTAGAAACTGAAGTAAAATGATAGACAAAACTAATAGTCACCCATTAGTAATAAGCAAAAATCACACTGAATGAAATAAATCTTTCATTTTAAAAGAAAATCCTATAACTCTGTTTTATTCTAATGCTTTGTGACATAAAGTATTTACCTATATGTAATAGCCAAATTTAAGAAGTGATTGATCATCTCACTATTTTTCCCCGCAAAGGCTTCTATGGCTTCATCAATTTTGCTCACAGCAAAATTTGTTCTTTCACAGTCTCTGTCATATTCTTGCATCATAGCCTCAGTTTTTTTATTACTTTGTTTAAATAAGTTATCCATAAATTCCAGTCTGGACATCAACATTTGTCTTAATTAAAATCTTGTGGCAGTTTCAGTTGGAAGCTATTTCTCTCTTCCCTCCTAAAAACCCTACTGTGAAGTATTCATGAGCCAGCATGACCCCTTGTTCCAGCTGGGAGATGGCTGTGTTTCATCAGCAGCGGGTGAGGTAACTCCTACCTACACAATCCCCAAAACCGTCATGAGAACTCTGAAGATTAAAAGGGATGATTTAAACAAAAACTGTCATTATGCTGATTAAAGGGGAAAGATCCTTACATGCTTAAAACCACATGCAAAAAGGAAGGGAAAAAAAAAAAAAAAAGAATATATACCAGATGCCTAAATGTACCTAGGGGATAGTGTGTTCTGATTCCAGAAAATTATTATCTACCCATCCCTGTTCTCCCACACATGTCCCTAAGGAAAACAGGAGGGTCTGTTTATGTGGTGCCTGTTTCCCAAAGCAAACGAACACCATGCACGGGTCCTGGAAAAACCTGTTTTTCTGTGTTTCTACAAGCTAAGAAGGAGTTCTTAATTAACATACTATTTTAAAAATAACTGAAAAAAGAGCCATCAGCATGAAGGCTGGAGGGAGAGTGGGAGTGAGGTCTTTGGGGCAGGGTGTGAGCTGCCCGATGTGTGGGCCAGCCCTGGCAGCCAGTGGGTGCTGCCAGACCCCAGCAACAACAAACGCCCGGGAAAAGCAAGCAGGAGGCAGAGCTGCTTCCAGCGGCAGCACACCCACACCAGCAACTTATTTTTAGCCTCTACTCATGGAAGTAAACGTGTGATGAAGCGCTTATCACAGCTGTTGCTCTGGCACCTGGGGAGAGTTAGGGGCTGCTTCAAGAGAGATGCTCTGGAAGACAGGAGCTTCTGCTCCTCTCTTCCAATCTGTCATCTTGCCCTTTCACTTCTTTTTCCCTCCCTCGAGGCCACCTCCTTGGCAAAGAAGGAAGAAGCCTTACTGTTCTCCACACCTCTGCCTCTCCCACTTTTCTCTGTGGTCGGCATGTTTATTGGCCTACTTAAATCCTGTAAGTGGAAACAAAACAAGTCGGGATGCGACAAATAAGGTGCAAATAAGCTGCTGTGTGCTCTGCATGCTCCAAGGCCTCATTCCTGGCTTGCAGCCTTGTTATCTTGGTGCTTTTGTGGCTGCACTTTTGAGTGCAGTAGAAACCATGCACAGGCACCTTTTATGTACGTATCTAAAAGGCACAGGCATGTGCACTGTCTGTGTAGGAAAAAAAAAAAAAGGAACTGTAGTAGACACCCATTCTATATGGTGTCACAAGCCACAGAGAAATGCAAGAGGAGCTCAGCAGAAAGAAAGGTGAGATACAGGTGACCTCACAGGTGCACGGTGTACATATACGATCATTTTGCAAGTTGCAGAACTAAGCTTTTTTGCATGTCAAATACAAAAATATTTACTCCTGTGCCCATAGTGCTGTCCCTAATTTTGCAGCAAGACTTTTACCCCTTAAGCCAGTTCCAAGTATATATAAATACATAAATAAAGTTAGGACAGCTGGTAGGGATCACTTATTTATCTAGGACCTTCCACTGAATTTTGGTGGATTTCAATGCATTTAAGACAAGAACATCAACTTCATGTCTATCATGCCATTAAAGGAAAAGTCAGAATTAAAAAATTGTCAAAGAAGGCACATGCATCACACTCCTTTATGCAATTAATCTACATGAATGACACTTCTCTGCTGTGAAATAGAGGGAAAAAGCATGCAGATCCATATTTATTTCAGAATGCTAGTTGTGAAGCAAGACACACAGTTAAACGGTTCAAACCCAATCCACAGCAGAGTGCAGAAAAAAGAAAGTACAGTACTAACTCTCTGAGAGGATTCAATTTTCATCAAGTACCTTTGAATGTCAAGTTCTGAATGAAGGGAGACCAACATGCACTGCAAAACCTGTGGATCAAAGAGAGAAAAGAAGGGAAGGGGGAGAGATAATTGTTAACAGGAAAAGAAAAAGGAGAACAATACAAATTAAAAGAGAATAACCTGTACTTACTGGAAGTATACTGAGCAAAGGAAGAGAGAAGAGAAGAGAAGAGAAGAGAAGAGAAGAGAAGAGAAGAGAAGAGAAGAGAAGAGAAGAGAAGAGAAGAGGCACTGAAAACCAACGAAGGCAAGGCACATTTGCCAGGAAACAATATGCTCTATCAATACTTAACATGCAATATTCTCGGGACGCTCGCTGGACTCGGTTCAGATGCACTACATATGGTGGTGTGACAAAGAAATGGAAAATGTTCTTCTAATAGAAGAATTAATGGCAGAGAGTTGAGACACAGAAATTCAAATACATATTTAGCAACTATATCTGACAAGAAATAGCAAAATACACATTCTTTCTAAGAAATTATACAACTCTTGGCTGGAGTTAGCAGCAGTCATTACACTTTGTTGGTTTCACACTTACTACAGAGACACAGAATCCTTCAAGCAGAACTTAGAGATACTGTATTACTCTTGATTATCAACCACACCTTTAAAAAGCATAGAAGATAAACTATGGTATGATTAAAAAGTCCTCTCCAATTACATCTCTCTTTATTATTCTACATCTGACCTTAAAGCACACAGAATGTGAAAATGTGCTAAAAGGGGTTTTAGGGCCAAAAACCCCCAAACATTTTTTCCCTCCAACACATGAATGAGATGCAAATTGGAGGGGAAATTGCCTACTGCTGTTTGAGTCCTTTTAGGTGGAGGTTCTATATTTTCCTTAATCTTCACTTCCCAGTGGGGTGGGTAAAAGAGATTTGGTATAGGGCTCTAAACAACCTTCTCTGAGCAATCTATTCCTCCTTCAGCCAGAGTCAGGCTCCCACGACAACTGCTGCTGCCCCATTCAGAGCATGCAGCTATTCATACCAAGCAAAGAAATGGAACTGCTTTGATAACAAGGACATCATTGTTAAAGAATCTTATTTAGCAAGTAATTATAATGCCAACATCATAATTAAGAGAGCAATTCAAAGAATCTTTTGAATTTTACAAACCCAGGGGATATGAGCATATGAAAGCTGATTCTGGGGATGAGATAAGCAACTTATAAGTATGCAGTGATTTTTCATGTTTCTGTCAATTGAATACTTTGGAAGGGCAGTACCATTTTATTTAAAGAGAACAATAGATCATTTTTCTCCCTATGATAAATGCATCATTTAGAATTGTTCAAGTAAAATGTGATTTTTACAAATAAGCTATTTATGCAAACACAGTACAAATTAAATTTAGCCTTCCGGCAACAACTGGATAAATTCCAATTCCAAACCACAAAGACAAAACAGTCTGTTGCTAATGTCTCAGTAATATTGAAACTGCACTAGGGTTTTTCATGTTTTTATAATGTCACCACCACACACATGCAAACCTGAGAAGTTCTATTTGCCGTTTGCCGTTGATTGAACAGAAAAAAGTTATGGATTCCCTAAGGACTAAATCCCATCTCAATGCCAAGTACATGAGACTTGAAAAGGAGAAATTCATGCTGCATGTCTGCTTGACATTCAGGCATCATTACACATCAAGACCGTGCTTCGGAAGGGGCATACTCAGCACAATGGCACCATTAAAAGAGTGCAACAGTCACTCTCCCTAAAGCCATTGAATAGGATCAACCTGAGCTACTTAGTTTCCTCAAACCCCGTCACTTCATGGGATATTACAGCTGTGTCCCTCTTCTACCAACTTTCCTACTTCCAAAGGAATTCTGACCTAAGGGCTGATGAAACCAGCAGCACTTCCCACCCTCAGTCCAGGGAAAATGTTGTCTGTATCCTTACCTCCCTCACTCCTCTTATCATAACATGGCATTCATTTTAATTTTAAAGGAATTAGACAGATGAGGATTTGCAGTTAAAATATATAAAACTACTCCACCTAGACCCAGAAGTCTCTCCCTCCTCTTAGGAGAGTTGTTCTGAAATCATATGGATGTGATGCAGGATTAAGAGTTAGTGTTCTCTGAATAAACACAGTCTGGCAGGAAAAAACGAACCACACACAAATACAGAACCACAACAGCAGTGCAACAGCAGGATTCACTGATTACTGCATAAGGTAGCACAAGGAGGCAAATAAGGCCTCTACAGAGTTATACAGCAAACTTCGGATCATCTAAAGAAGATCCAGACATGCCAATATAGGAGAAACATAATCAAGACCATTACTTCAGCCCTCGTAAAGACCTTATTATGAATGAAATTTGAAGACATTTAGGTCTGAATCCAAACCTGAAGCATGGCTTCCTTTGGAACTTTCCAAAATATTTCTTAACTTTCTATATTCCTTTCCAAACTCAACACCACACTGATGCCTTCAGCAGTACTCTGATGACCTCAAGGGTATTTAAGGAGGGAAAACAATAATGATCTATTTCTTCCTTTCTTCCTAGATTGTAGGGGAATATTATTTTTTTTCCATCTGTGGGCATGCATGTGGATATATATAGTCCACAATGATGGGAAATTAATTCAAGGACAGCTTTGCAATTTCCAAATGCAGCAAGGGCTGCAATCTCACCCACCCCAGGGACAGGTTCCTGGGACAATCCCCAGTCTCCAGCTTCCCTTCCCGACTCCGTCATTGTTCCAGAGAGGTGAGGCATCAGAGCAAACACCCAGCATGAGGGGAGAAACAGGATGCTGGAGCAAATCCCACAGAAGACTAAAAAACCCCAGACTTGACTTAGTAAGAAACAAAAAGCTGTAGAGCGTAGAACACTCAACTAATGTGCTCTGAGCAACCTCTGCTGGCCAGCAGATAGGATCCCATGCCTCCTCCTACATGGAGTTGTACAGAGCCTGTGATTTCAGTCCCATGTATGAGAGTGCAGATTCTTAGCTGGTTTGAATTAATGTTGCTTGAACAGCACAAGGACAACCTATAAAAGCTGGGCCTGTCCCAGTGAGCTGAAAGAATGACAGGGATTTCCACTGTCTGTTACCAAAGACTGTGAGAGCAGAGAGGCTCCTGTTGAAACTAGTGTTAAGTCTTCATGAGTTGTGAAAGCAAATAGCCAGAATACAAGAGGTACCAACTCCTGCCCATGTTGCACTGGCATGCAAAGAAACAGATTAATACAGACAGGTAGACATATAAAGGTAATATGGACAAAATCAACAAAAGAGCATAAGTAATTTCCTCTGGAAATAAGCTGGAAATGTTGGAGGCCAAGGAGGAGAGTGGAAACCAAGGCTGGGACAGGGCGTGCAGCCAATGGAGTGGTTGCAGAGCCTCACTAAATGCAAGTATGAGCAGGCTGGGGTGTTACATGGAGAAAAACTAATTTCAGGACCCAGTTCTTTATTGTAGTGAGAAAGGTACCAGGGGCAAAGGAAACACAGCTACCAAATGTGTTGCTTTTGAACTCTAAACCTAAACAGAGTGAGTGGTGGCCCTGGCCCTGCAAAAAGATGTAGAAATCTAAGAGCCATAGGAAGAAAGGAAAGATGCCAGGAATGTGCTGAATGTCATCAAACGAAGTAATAAGAAAAGTCTGGGGAATACCACTTGTAAGGTAGTACCCAAAGGATTAGCATGCAGTAATTTAGGGAGGACAAGGATTAATATCTTGGGGCTGACTGATTCTATTAGTCATTATTCCAGGGCCTTCAAAACAAGGGTGAATGGATGGTAAGTCTGCCTTGTGGGATCTGCTTGCTAAGCAGATCAAAGGAAAACATTCACCATTTTAAGCAGGATCAGGCCTGTTGAACACCGAAATGTTTAGTCTCCAAAGGAAAACACAGATGCTTGAGACAGTTGTGTTGATTTAGTAGGAGACATCTGTCCCCCTGAGTCAGCCTGAAATAATGTCACAGAAGGGTGTTAGGAGCGCGATGTGCTCCCACTGCGGGAATGCAGCACTGCTGCTCTTGCTGGCAGTGATGATACAAGCCCAAGTGCCTTTTCACTGAGGTACTGGAAGTGCTGTGAAAGTGGAAAAATTGAGGAGTGCATTAAGTTTTCCCATTTTTTTCCATCTGTGTAATACACCTTTGATTTATGCTTCTAATGGCTTTCAAAAGGAATTCCTTACAAAGGCAGAATACATTAAAAATGTTACACTTATTGTGGGTCACTCAGGAAGATGACACAGCTGCTGAGACAAGAAGTGGCTAAAGTCAGAGAAATGCACCGTTAGGATGTAAAGCAAAACCAGGTTAGCCAGGACATTACAATGCCAATTAGTGTTCCCTGGGTTTACAGTCTCTCTCTGGGTGGGATCCTGCAGAGACATACAATCAGCCGACCTG
>NW_010144929.1:13552-30143 GCF_000699245.1 Pterocles gutturalis
GAAAACACAAAGGGCTAAAGATGAGCATGCGGATGATGATATATGACTAAATGAGTTGCTGACTCATAAGTCCTCTTAAACAGCTTGAAAATGAAGGAAGGAAATGAGGATCAACTGCCGATTTCCTGTGCACAATGATTTTGTGGGGAGGATGCAAGAAAGTGGTATTTCTCAACAGTGCTAGGATGGGAAAAAGTCAGTCGGGTTCAGGCCAAAGAGGTTCTTCCAACAGAAGTTTTAAGCACACAAGAATCTGCCAAAGAAGGGAAAGGGTGAAGTCTTTTATCACATGAAAATACAGAGTCAATGTTCAGGATCAACTGCAAGCAATCTGCAAGACAGCATTTAAGCAACTCTGGAAAAAACAGAGACGGCTTATGACAAATGGTTCAAAAGGAAGCACGGAAACAAAAAGACCAGTGAAATGTAAACCAGGAATGCAGTCAGAGAGATGAGAACAAAAGAAGAGGTCTGCACAAAACATTAGGACCTCTTATGCTTCAGGATTTACGTTTTCCAGCACACTCTACATCTACAGCATCTCTCAAACTGCATGTTTTTTGCCTCCAACTCACTGAACACTACACCTGAAAATGGCATGTGTTAACTTGACAAATTATTTTAATTTCCAAACAAAGAAAAGTGAAGAATGGTCTCTTCTTCATTGTGGTTTTTGCCTTTTTCTCTTTTTTTTTTTTTTTTTTTTTTGCAAAATATTGCTAAAAACTTGTGTTTCATTTTATTTTTGTGAAGATTAAAGATAATATTTTATATAATTTCACATAATATTTAATAAGCATTAAAATCAAACAATTAGAACTAGACAAATTTTAAAACATCTAAAGGGAATCCAGATCATACTCCAAATCACACTTTTTTAGACATATAAAATAGTTGTACCTTTGAAGTAAAAAATAGTCTGGTATTCAAGAGGTTTAGAAGTTCTCCAGGGTCACATAGCCTTCCCTCTTTTGCTGTCCCTCCACCCATGTGCAGGTGCTATGTTGAAACTCGACATTTTTGTACTGTCTTAACAGAAATAAAATATTGTATCTATACTCCGGTGTATGTGTAATATCAAGGAAAAACATAACTTGTTGTTCACCTTAGATGACTTATAAGTTTAGGGGGTTTTAAGCAAAATTCTGTGGGGTATTGTATATTTCAATCTTGTCTCCATCATGAATTTATGCTTAGAGGTATATCATTAAGCACATAATTAAGAATAATCACATAAGAAGTCCATGAGACCATTTTCATGAACCAAGTTAGGCATGAATGAGGGGGAATGTTTTTAAACAAAGAGAGGGAAGATTTAGGTTAGATATTAGGAGGAAATTTTTCATTCAGAGGGTGGTGAGGCACTGGAACAGGTTGCCCAGAGAAGCTGTGGGTGCCCCATCCCTGGAGGCATTCAAGGCCAGGCTGGATGGGGCCCTGGGCAGCCTGCTCTAATGTTTGGCAACCCTGCCCACAGCAGGGGGGTTGGAACTAGATGATCTTTAAGGTCCTTTTCAACCCAGGCCATTCTATGATTCTATGAATTGATCATTTGGTTGTTCTTGGGCCCTAAGACCTATAGTGGTGAGTGCTCATCAGACTCTTCGCTTTCCACATTTCACATAAAAGTAAAGAAGAAAAGAATTTTTTTAAATTACTCCTGTATTTATGATTTGTCTGTCCCCTTCTACATCATTTAAGTATCACTGTGCAATGCAACATGCAAACCCAGATTGGCTGGTGCAGGCTGGAAAAAAAAGATGGTTGGGTCTAGTTTCTTTAAAGTAATCTGAACCTGATTTAACCTGTGAATCTGAACCTGCATCACTCTTTTGTGATGCAAAATTCTGGATGTGAAAAGCCTACATTGTACAGACATGGAAAACAGAAAAAAACATTGGGTGTACATCTGAAAGTTGTTTCCCAGTGAGGTGTATGAGTTTACAAGGAGGTGCCTCACCACGCCTCCTACTAATTCTGGTAAGATTTGCAGGGAACAGAGCAATTTTGAACTAGTGGTTCAATTAGTGGTTTTCAGCCACTGACATGTAATATCTGAGATATCTGGCAGTTTAAATATGGATTCAGATACTAAACTTCACTACATGTCAAGAATATTGTCTACCATTTTTCTGTACCTGTCCCACAGTTAGAAATGGGGACAATTAGACAACCACAGTATCTTTGTTTCCAGTAGTCCGTCTCTCCTATTATTCATTCCCTTCCTCCTATCGTTACCATCTCTTCTTGGAATCACAATACATTGCTGAAGATAAACAACAAAAAACTATTATGAATCTTTATAAAGGGATAAAGAAACAACGATGACTTAAGAAGAAAAAAAATTCATGAGCTGCCTCCAGTATTTTGCAACCACAGTATCTTTGTTTCCAGTAGTCCGTCTCTCCTATTATTCATTCCCTTCCTCCTATCGTTACCATCTCTTCTTGGAATCACAATACATTGCTGAAGATAAACAACAAAAAACTATTATGAATCTTTATAAAGGGATAAAGAAACAACGATGACTTAAGAAGAAAAAAAATTCATGAGCTGCCTCCAGTATTTTGAAAAATAAGTAAGAATATTAAAGAAAATGTGATGTTTAAAGCATATAGCTGTTGCTCTAATTTTTCTGTGGTATTTTTCTCCCAACTTTATTTAAACAACTGTCTGACCTGGTTATTCATACAATAACCATCACTGAAAAGCACAGTATGGTGTATGCAATGACAACTGATGGTCTACTGAGAACAACACAGAATCATAGAATCATTAAGGTTGGAAAAGACCTCAAGAATCATCAAGTCCAACCGTCAACCCATCACCACCTAATCCACTAAACCATGTCCCTAAGCACCACATGAACACGTTTCTTGAACACCTCCAGGGATGGTGACTCCACCACTTCCCTGGGCAGCCTGTTCCAATGCCTGATCACCCTTTCAGTGAAGAAATCTAATCTAATATCCAGCCTAAACCACCCCTGGCGCAACTTGAGGCCATTTCCTCTTGTCCTATCACTTGTTACTTTACAGAAGAAGCCAGCACCCACCTCACTACAACCTCCCTTTAGGTAGTTGTACAGAGTGAAAGGGTCTCTTCTCAGCCTCCTCTTCTCCAGACTAAACAACCTCAACTCCCTCAGCCGCTCCTCGTAAGACCTGTGCTCCAGACCCCTCACCAGCTTCGTTGCCCTTCTCTGGACCTGCTCCAGCACCTCAATGTCCTTCCTGTGGTGAGGGGCCCAAAACTGAATGCAGTATTCAAGGTGCGGCCTCAAAACGCATGACTTTGTCACCTTCCATTGCTCAGATTTAATGGTAATGTTTCTTCTGTAAGTTCCTTCTTTTAGACTTCATTTTGGCCTTCGCTATTGATTAAATGTACTTTATTTTCTAGGCTATGATCAGCTCATCCAATTTAACCTTATAAAAGCTACTCAGAATGATCAAAATTTGGATTATTTCAGAATGACAAGGTTACAGGAACTGCTCACCCCAATAAAAGAAAAAAAAAAGAGCCAACATTATATGGAAATTACTCAGAAGACAGCATAAACACAAATGTGGCTGTACGCACATTTTGTTCCACCTTTCTGCTGCATTACTCTGTAAGACAAAACAACAATAATGGACAGGTTTTCTAACAACTTAAATCCCACAGCTCCAAATGATGGGAACTTCATGTCTCTGCCAAGAACCACCATTTTACTACTCCCCTGGGCAACTTTAGGATAGAGCTCATGTAGTACATTACCTGCCTACGTCAGGATGCTAGGGAACTGCACCCAGTAGCCTGCTTTTGTGCTCAGCTCCTATGGAAAGCCATAAACTACTTCATTTATGTGCTTCAATGGGCCTAATTTCTTTTAAGAAAATAGGTTGCAGAGCAGAAACTATTTAGAGAACACCCATTGACGGTAATCTGGGTAAGACAAATCAATACAGAACAGTAGTGGCAACCCTATTCTTTGGCAAATGTTTGTCTTATATTTCTTGATACACTTACGTGTTCTTAGAAAACTTTCACTAATCAGAATTTCCTTGACCACAGAGAAATGGGTGAATAAATTTGGTTGTGTTCACTTTAAACTGTATACAGAAGTAATCTCCCAAAGGTGCTCTAATCATTTCCCCCCCTAAAAAATCCAGTATCTTAAAAAAAAAAAATAAAAAAATCCAAAGTTCTTGTTTAAGTAGGCCTGCAAAGATGTCTACTCACAGCCTTCTATGGCCTGAGAGTTACGATGCTTTGGTTCCTGTTTCAGTTCTTACAAAACCACTTTTCCTTTCCTTGGCCTACCATATACAACAGAATTCACAGTACATATCTACCTTACAAGACTTCTGCAATAACCACCTCATGAACAGTTCCCAGTACACTGCAGGGAAAACTGCTATAGAAGAGTATGACATTTATACACCACATTAAGTTTGCTCTCAACCTCTTGTAAGGATCACAGTCTCAGCACAGCTTCCTAGATTTTCCCTTCGAACACCTACAACTCTGAACTACAACATCAAATACAAAAAGCCTGCCTGTCTTATTATTAACTGAATTTATTACCTTCCACCCTTTCTTAAACACATACCTGTCATCTACACAATTAAAAGAGAGATATGAGCTCAGAAATGCCTTTGTGCAGCATGTAACAGCCTACACTTGAATAGAGTAATTAGAGTGGAATGCAGATGAATAAGTCAGCCTTATTATCTCATAATATCAGTTAACTCATATTAGTGAGATAGATAAATATTAAGTACATTTAATGCTGTACACAAATAGTGAGATTCTGCAAGGTCCTGAGTGAATCCTGGTTTTGATACAATCAGATATCACTGCTGTGATACTAGGGGCTAATTAACACCAGCCAACCTTAGGTTATGGAAAATTATCTTGACATCACCATTGCAAAACAACAGTGTAAGTTTTCATTGATAAGGAAATTTAAATATTAATTTCCATTTCAGATTTATGTAGAGAGATATTCAAATATTATGTATTGTTCAAATGTCCTTATTGCAATATGTTTTATTACATATTGCAGAATCGACTTCTTAAAATTATCTACTCACATTTATGGGATACAATGTAAAACCAACAATAAACAAACTATAGTGTCAGCTCATTAATCAGAAATGTCAGTTCAAATATATCCCATTTGGAAAGAACAGACGGATGCTACTGGCTTTATAAGCCTTACAGAACAGGGAATAGTGCTAAAGTTGGATTTTGAGGGCTGATGTCATCATTGTTCACAAGCCAATACAGGGCTTTAAAACTGAAAAGAATCTACAGCATATAAAATGGTTTCCAACTTGTAAGGGGTCCAGGCCCCGTGCCAGTGGATAATAATTTGCAATACAGTTTAGGGTTTTTCAGAGGAGAAACCAGAGGAGGGGATATAACACATTCATGCAGAAAGGAATGTGCAAATCCATATTCTTATGTGCTACAAAGAGAGATGTCTTTCTAAAATCTTGGGTTTTTTGTACTGTACATGTCCTCTCTTCAAATGCTTAAACATTTCCCAAGTTGGGATCTTTTTAACATCTTTGTTCATCAAAAAGCTTTCTTTATAGTTACAGTGCTGTCACCACTCATAAATTACAAAGTATCAAAAACTAAGAGAAAGCAAGCCTAATATGAGCCAATAGATATATTTTCTGGATACCAGAGGGAGATGCAGTGAAAAGAGTATGTACATTTGAATTTTCTCTTTGCTGATTTACTTTTCTTTTATCACATATGCATTAGTATTCTTAAAACTGTTGAAAATTTACCAAATCTAAGGTTGAAACTTTGAAATTAAGTAACCTTTAGTAGACAAAACCAGATGAGCAGTACATAGTTTCTTCTGCTCTTGTGTGAACATTCAATGACCTCACACTCCTCAGTGCCTCCTCTCCCCTAAACTCAGCAAAAGACAATGCTATCTGTTCAAACAAAACAGATTTATACAATTATTTGAAAAAGCTGTGTCTCAGTATCTCCTAACTACACAGCACTGTCTTCACTAGCCAATAAATACTGAAGCCAGAACATAATGCAGATTTGTACTTGGGCATTATCCATTTGCCTGGTTACTGAAACTATTGTGAGCACACGTATCTCATGATTTACAGGTATGCACACAAAAGGAAACCTGCCTCTGCAGAAGCTCATGGAATGTATTTTGCTACAGGCATTCTGAAGAGGGACGGTATTTCATCCCTACAGTGTTATCCTCTTTTAGTGTCTCTAAGAGCCAAAAATGGATTTGAAAGATTGAAAGTGAAGAAAGAATGGGTTCTAACGTATTGTTCTTTCAAGAATTTTCTGAGAATAATTAACTTTCCAACATGTGATTCTGTAGGAAATTACTTATAAAGCAAAGCATACTGGCAGTGGTCCTTTTTATATGTATCTGAACATGGGTGAAGGTGCCTAACCTTGTGAAAATAAATTTTAATAGACCCTGCAGACATTCCATGGTAGTTTTTGCCTGCTCTGTCTTGCTGCTATCTTGGAAACTAGAAAATAATTCCTATTTTGGCCACGGAGCAATACTTACACTCTTTTTTCTGTCTTGTTCCTCATCACTCACTTGGCTATTTTTGTTGGATAGAAATACATCTTTACTCTCCAAACAGCAGTGAAATGCATATTCTCTATTTCCAAACATCAAGACCTCCTATTCTCTGCTGTAACAGTTAGTAAGGAAAATTCTGTGCATGGTAGGTCACAGCATCTAAGCATGCATTGTAGAGTTGCATTTTTCCCCTTCAGTGTCCTCAAAAAATTATCTTCTTGCTTGTAATTTGCATCAATTTTGATTGAGAGAGATGATGACCTTGAGATATACTCAGAAGTGCTATACTGCTCAACATGCTGTTCACAACATAAACCAATGACACAGGCATAGTTGGTCTCAGGAATAGTCTCCAGGTAGACTAGCTCTTATTCCCATCCACAAGAAAGGAGATGCAAAGACGGTTTATGCTGCAGGAGTACAACAAATATTCCATACTATCGGATCTTTCTGCTGCAGAGAGAGACTGAGGAATGCCTTTTTTTTTTTTTTTTTTTTTTTTTTTTGGAAATACAAAGTTCTTATGAAGACATAAAAATATTCCAGACTTCTATTCGGATCGACTGCATTGCCCTAATATCCCTTTAACCCTCTTAAACGAGTTCCCATAATCAGTCATTTTCTCTAGTTACTCAAATTCCCAGAAGCATCATTATTTCTCTATTTCTAAAAATCAAACAGGAAAGCCAATCTGACAATAAAGGTGGATTAAGGAGAATTCAGTGAAAGCAGATGTTAAAGGGAGTTCACTGAAGGTTAGGTAGTGTAGGAAAGCCAACTGGAAAAAAAAATCCACTGGATGATCATATCAGCTCTGACATGCATTGACTGAGCTTTCAGTTCTGCTTATCTCAGGAACTGAATAAATGGCTAGTAATTTTGATAGTATCCAATAAGGTATGGGCCTAAGTTGTACAACACTGCTGAAAGAAATAAATTTATGTTTCATTTTCCTGAAGGAACACTGAATTCCAAAAAATAAATAATAATTTGATTATTTCAGAAGCTATTAATAAATAATTTTGTGTCATATCTCTGCCAGAGCTCTAACAGAAGAAAGTAGGGCATAGCAAAGGGTCCAGTAGCAGCAATAACTAGTTGTCTCTTCTGATTCAGTGGTGTAAAATTTATGACTCCACAGACCCCTTTGGGATGTGAACTGAGGGACTGTTGATTTTATATATAATGGTTTAGATTCCTCCCGAATATCTACTACCTTTTTAGAAATTTAATTTAAATCTGCCTGTCTGAAAAATTGAAAACTTTTAGGAAAATTGTCATGGAGGAATTCTAAGTTCTAAAAGGTAATAATTGTTAGGACAGCATTTGCTGAATTTCAGAACTCAAAGGTGTGAAGTTTAAATGCATGTGGCCACTTGTTTATAGGACACAGAGCTAACTCAGTATCAGATTACATAATTTCTAAATGAATGCTTGAAACCTCTACAAAAATTTATTTTTCATTGAAAAGATAGACCCTTCTTTAGGAAAAGTTTGACTGATAAGGGCAGATATAGCTCCCCAGCAGTACTCCTTACATTGAAGATTACAAAGACAACTTCTGTGTAGAAGGAAAACTGAAAATTTGCTACCAAGAGGAATGAGATAAAGGCAGACAGCTAAATAATATGGAAGAACAAAATGTAAGTGAAGAACATACAGAAAAGTATGCTTCTAAATGAGCTAGATCTTCTTATTATTTCTTGCCTTAGAAGCCAATGAAAAGGAAAAAAATATGCTTGTGTGGCCTAAGAGTATAAAAACCACAGATGTCTTTAAAAGTATTTTGTAGACAATGCTAATTTGGAAAGACACTCTCCCACCAAGAACCCTTTCAATCTAGCTAATAGAGCCTGCACGTCCTGTTTACACAAAATACTTAATGGAAACTTGGAACAAAAACTATTCTCGAAGCGGGCAACTCTCTCTTTATGCCCTAGTAAGCACTAGACAAATAATGATAACGTATGGTCTAGAATGAATCCTTATTAGATAGCATTTAAAATGGGGTGAGGGAACAAAACAGTACTTACCCTTTGAAAACTTTATTCTGAGGATCTGTGATAGAGACCAGCTTATTCAAGTCTGCAACACCAGCTACAGTATTTCTTGCGCAAGGACTGAGAAAGGTGTGCTAACGTGGTCCAAATAGCAGGTAAAACAGTCTGCAAACTCCTGTTACTTTGCCAAATGTACACTCTAAGCAAGCAAAAAAACAAATAAAAAACCCCTACCAAATGCTAACCTTCACAAGGTGAACAAACTGCTTTTCAGACAAACTCTCAAACTCCGGACCACACATCAATAGATGGGATATGCCTGCTTTCGGCTGCGGGGATGACGAAGGCAAGTAGCTATCAGACCCTTTGAACATCCTCGGCTCCTTGAAGCCAAGGCCATAAAAGCCATGTTATGGCTCTGGTAGTTAAGGTGGCCACAGAGCTCTCCTAAATTGCCCCACACTGGGCTGTTTGAAGGAGGCTACGAGCAGTGGGGGAACACAGCTCCAGCCATGCACCTTTCACCTGCCGGGTGTTGCCTATAAGGCTGCATATGTTTAAGTCTGTAGGCAGATCCCCAAGCAGCGATTTTCGTTAGCTCTCAAGCTACTTTATTCATGTTGGTGCAAGGCAGATCATCAAGAGAAACAAGGATCTCTAGCCCACAGCAGAGCAGCTCTTCCAGTCATGGCCCCTGTGATGGCATCTCCTCAATTCCACTTGCATGCATTGCTTGCATCAAATGTTGCAATTGCTTGCATGGGAAAATACTAATATGGCAATACTTTGGAATAGATTTAGCTCCATTTAATTCACTTTCAAGAAGAAGAAAAGTCAGTCACATGTGAAGAGCCAGGTCTCTCTCTTTCTAGACTGCTACAAACCATCCATGGGCCATAGCTAAGAACATCTAACAGACTACACCTAGCCTTCACATATGCCTTATGAATTACCTGGTATTTCCTGAGTGTTTGTAATATTTGCCTTTTGGCCTTTTGGCTAAAAGGAATAATAAAGTAGTATTTCAAAAGTGCCACCACAACATATTGTAGCAGTTGAGAAATTCTTCTAAGTATTTGCTCTTTCTGGGTAAGATAAAGTGCATCTCTTCCATAGTTAAAACTGATGGCAGCACAAAGAAGGGGAAACCAGTAACTGTGTAAACTAAAAAATCTTTATGGTTGGTATGGAATAGTGGGATCAGGGAGGGCAGCTCTTCCTTTGGGCAGCATAATTTGCAAAGACTATTTTCTTTGCCAGAAGGGGGTCTTCCACTTCTCTATCAGGGGAAATGAAATCGCAATAAAAGTAAACTGATAAAGACCTGCAGAAAACGCTATGCAAATTGCTGCAAGTACAGTCACAGCCTACCACCTCAAAGTGCTGCATTCCTAATGCCTGAATCTGCTATTTCACAACATCCTGTATTAACAGCAACACACACTTCCAAATTGTATCTCTCCATTTTGTGAGTATTCTTTCTGGACCAGGCTTAACTCATTAGAACTAAGAAAAAGCCAAGAGGCAATTTAGATTTCCTATGTCTACTGGAAAAATAGAAGCCTCACAAGAAACCTTTTATCAGTGTGCTACTGGGGAAAAAAAAGCTAGGAGGCAGAAATGGGATAAAACCCTTCTAGACCTCCTTACAGTTGAAAACTGGCCAATTCAAAGCATCATTTCTAAAGCAACAGACCATGCTTCATCTCTTTTCCAATTACTATTTTCTGGTTAATACATATGACCTCCCTAGCAAGTATTACAGCTTTCCTAAGGCACTGTAGTTTCAAAAAAAAAGGAACTTTAAACTTATTGGCAAAATAAACAGATTTCAGTATTAAAATATAAAATGTTTGCCAACTATGTTTCAGGCTATTGTTCCTTTTCTTGATTTTCTTACATTAACTGGAGTGGTACAGAAAAGCACACAAAAATGCTTGCTGTGAAGTACACATTTTGCTGGAAGGAAGAAGTCAGTTATTCATATAGTTGAATTCAGCGGCACAGAGATGATGTAAAATCTAAAGTAATAATGTTGTATTTCTATAAACTGCAAGGAAAAGCCTGGAACTCTGAAAATAGGTAGCTTTAACAGTCTGGTTTCTAAAACAAGAGTCACCAAAAATGGTATTAACTATCAACTATTAGTTTGATGCCACGGGGAATAAAAGAAACAATTTGGAATAATACCAGCCATTCCTTTGAATTTTCAGTGGCTGTTTTGTTTCTGACAAAGAGGTCTTACACTAATATACCTTAATTTACTTACAAAATAAAGCATGTAGATCCCATCATACTATTTATGCTTCAGTTGTAACTGCTTGCTTTATTCATGGCAAAACAAGGTGGGCCCGATCTGCCAATAAATATTCAGATCTTAGAGAAGAAAAAAAACCAACTGCTGACTATTTACTAAACAGGAGACTAGGGAGTAACAACAATGTGCAGGAACTCAAACAGAGACATGTTTTGGTTCTCGAATATTGTCAAGCAGTCAAATTCTGCTAGCCTAACTCATACTGAGCAGTGATTAATCCTGCAGTAAATCTCTCTGAATTTCTAGCATTGAAAACAAACAAACAAAAACAAAGTCAGAGTGCTCACAAGAAAGGATCCAACTACTTTCAAGTAGGTGGAGGCACAGCTGGTGGTGTCACATATTCAGGGGATTTCTTCTGTATATTTGTCTTCACAGTTTTATATCTATATTTTCATCATTCATTATTACCTTCATACTCCTCCCCATATTTTCTTCAACTGGTGATTCTTAGGGCCATGTCTTACCCCTACAGTACTGTGAAGACATGCAAAGTAAAAATGTTGCATGCATCTGGTGGCTGTCCATTCCCATAGACCCCTGTGATACAGAGAGGGGCTTGCCGCTGAAAGTACTTCGACAGCACCTGGCATTTGAAAGTGCCCCTAATTTTCAAAGCAAAGGATTCACCTTGGGTTGTAAATGATGTCCCCATGCCAGCTTTCACACTGAAAATATTCAATATCCGGTATTCAAAGCTCTGCAATGCTCAATTACCACTCTGATGGCATATGCCGTACCACAGGAGCAAGGCCTGTAGGGAGAGAGATGCCCTTAAACACTTTACGCCCAGTGCTGGATGTACATGGTAACATGCAGCAGTTATACAGCAGGGCGTGATCTCAGCTAGTTCTGCCTGGCAAGCTCTACCAGATGTGTTTGTGAGGAGGCCCCCTGATTTGTAAAACTGTCAAAAGATGAAGCAGGTACAGAACACTCTGTTAATAATGTTGCTGAAATACTTCAGATCTTTAGCACAGCTGAATTATTCTGCACTGTGTCCCTCAAATGGTCTGAAACCTTCCATGTTTATACAAAACCAGCTACTCCTTCAGGCAAAGAGAGCTCCACATTTCAAAGCACAGCCAAATACCAAAAAATTATTCATTTGGAACTACAGCGAAAGTTCAGGCATGTTACTGAGCAGATTTCACTGAAGGCTCTAATGATCTAATCAGGATGACTTAATTGCATTTGGCTTTGAAACCAAAGCACTGTACCCAAAAAGGAGAGGGTTGTTCTGCAGTACAGTAGCAGCTCCCAGCCATATGAGGAACTGTGTGAAAAAGGATCCACAAAGCCCACAGGTAACTCCTCACAAAAGCTCAGTTGCCATAACAAGATCATCTGGAACTGCAAGCACAAATAACCTGCCTATTTTTGGAAGTATGCTTGATCTATCGCACATGTGGGGATCTGAACACCTTCTGAGGGAGAGAAAATGATGAGGTTACGAACATTTGCACAACAATTTGTTTTAAAAGCTCAGAAAAGTAAAGAATAATAATCTGGGCTAACCTTTCAGTAATCACTTTCTTCCTGCTATATAAAAGTACATTATTTGAAAACCATCAACTGATATCTTTTTTCCATGCTCCCTCCTCTCCAACACATATCTGACAATCACACTGCAACTGTGCTCTGAAGGACGACCTGAAGACAACTTCTGAAAATTCTCTTTGTAGAATCTGTAAACAAAAAAGAAATATAAAAACCCTACGGCCCAAACAGCCCCTTGCATTGATTAAGGTGGAGAGCAATGCCACTTTTATTTCAATTCAAAGGGTTCAACAGTTCTTTGTTCATAAGACTATTTCACCAGTCTGCTACCCTATTATTGGAAAGTTTTAATCTCTGAGTATGATGGAAAAGCAGAAAAGCTAGTATCCCACAAACTGTTATTATAAATTTTCTAATTATTTAAATAGGTGAAAATTAGAAATGTGCATATTCCTTCTGAAAATTAAAACACACCAACCAAGATTAATTTAAGAGGACCCCACTAACCTGAACCCAGGCAATGAGGCTAATCCAAATTAATTTATGTTGGAATAAAGCACATTTTTCCAATAAAAAAATCACCTTGATTTAAAAAAATAAAAAGAAAACAACCAGTGCTAGAGAACTCCTCACATCCTTAGCTAGCTACTCCAGTGGCTAGTTTTCCTCATGTAAAAGCACAGACTCCAACAGCATGCATCTTGCCTTCCAGATGGCTGGATCTTGAGTAAAGTTGGGAACTCACGCTTACCAAGCGAGTACTCTGATGAATAATCTCCTCAGGCTATTCACTAGAAGGTTTTTCTGGATCTTCACCATTTTTAACACTCTTTTTTAATCGGAGAAAGCAGAACTGGAAAACATCTTTCAGGAGTAATTCCTTGAATCCCACTTGGGTAACTAGTGTACTCTTTCCAGCATTACTCAAGAGTCTCCTGCTCCTATGCTCCCAAGGCCATGCAGCCTCTCCCACTCCAAGTCATATCAGGAGGTCTCCACTGGTTGAATATCTAATAACATCTCTCAATTTCTTCTGCAGGCAGTGCTTCACAGGTCTGAGCCCTCCGCATCTTGCATAGCCCATGTTCTTTGCTCCTGGATGTGTGTCTTGACATGTGGCTGCACTAAAAATCCCATTACTGCTTTGGGCCGAGGTCATCAGCTGATCCAGATCATTTTGTACTGAGCACCTTCTCATTGTTGACTACTTTCTCATCTTGTACCATCTGCAAGTTTTCCCCACTAGCGGATACTACTGTGTCCTTCCAGCTGAAACAGCAGTAAATATCACAGACTATCACAAGCAACACTTCCCATAATTACTGAATTGAAAATTAGTGTGACCAGCCTAGAAAAATAAGAGTTGATCACATGTCCTCTGTTCTGTGCAAATTTTCTGGAATAGCGGACATTTCAATTAATATTGAGATAGTCCTTTTATTCTCAGTGTTCAGCTGGCAAAATCATCTAAAAAACTGTTATGTGTCTGTTATTTACCAAAAAAAACCCCAAACAAAACAAAACAACAAAAAAAAACAAAACAAAACAAAACAAAAAAAAACAAAACACAAAGGCTGTAGGAAGAAAACTCCCTAACCTGGAGAGCAATCTGTATAAGTAAGCTCCTCAGAGCAGATACCATAAGTACAAGGCCAACTTAGAGAAGGGGGCATAATTTTGGCACTAGAACAGGTTGCCCAAAGAAGCTGTGCATGCCCCATCCCTGGAGGTGTTCAAGGCCACGCTGGATGAGGCTTTGAGCAACCTGGTCTAGTGGAGGGTGTCCCTGCCCATGGTGGGGGGGATGGAACTAGATGATCTTTAAGGTCCCTTCCAACCCAAACCATTCTATGATTCTGTGAAAAGGAAAAAAAATGCAAACAGCTTAGGTCTGGACATACTGCTGTAATAAAATTTAAAAAAAACCCAAACCAACAACAAACCAACCAACCAAAAAATATAGGGATGAAGAGAAATAGTAGAATATTGTCTCTAAAGAATAAAGAACAGATAACAGAGGAGAAAATATTTGGAGGTTAAATGTACACAGCTACTGTAAGTTGTCTAATGAGAATAAACTTACGAATATTTACTCCTGCAGTACCCATGACCCAAGTGGCCCTTGTTAAGACATACTTCTACGAAAAACGCAATTCTGTTTTTTTTTTCCCATTTCTAGAGAGACTAATTAATTGACCAGGTTCATCACAATAATCCTCTACCACATCAACAAAGATGGACAATTCTCTTTACTAGAATAAGGAAAGATCTCTGACTGTCTGTTGTTGCAAAGAAATTGTGTAAGTGCAGATGCATACATATTCAGAGAATAGATCCAGTACCTGCTTGTTGGCCCATTAAAAACAGAGCTTTTGCTGGCAGAGTACAAAAACACTGACAAAACATAAACATATAAGTTCTCAGTCCTAAAGCTGGAACAGCTGCTTTTGACACCCTAAATGCCAAATGCTTGGAACTCACATACATGCGGAGCATGGTGACAGCTGTGAGACCCTTCTGTGGGAATTTTATATGTAGACATGGTCCACACCAACCTACCCATTCAGCATATTGGTATATTCATACTTAGAACTCTATACTAATCAGTCCAAATAATTGTGTGTGATTGCACTAGTACCTACCCTCCATTTTTAAATAGTTTTCACTTGTGTATCATCTCTAATTTTAATTTGATGGGCACTCACTTTGAACTTTATACCTTAGTCTCTTTACCACAACTATCAACAAGAAACCTTTGAAAAATGTCTCCCTGCTAAAATAAAATATTAACAGATAAAGTTTCTTGACCAAAGAAAGTTTAGCCTGCTGACAGATATTCAGTCTGTCTGCCGCTGAACTCAGCCACATAAGAAGATGGATCATTAAGCATAAATCCATATCTAAGTTTATAATGATCTCTTTTCTATCTCAATGCAGAGCAGGTCAAGTACCATCTTTTTTAACCTATTCCAGAAAAAATAATGAATGGGGAAGATAAAAGAAATGCCGAAAGTTTCTGAATAGAACTTTCTGCTTCAGATCAACATTTGAAAATCATTCCCAGCTGTTAAATCTGAATTCTTAATTGTACACAAGAGGTTGAGGAGAAAATAATCAGCAGATGCAGCTACAGCTTGTTTTATCTGTGATTATCTATTCTATACATGATTTACGGTTTTCAACCACTTTTGGAGAGACAGGCACCAAATTTATTCTCCCAGTACTGCTATCTGTGCACAAGTGTTTAATTATAGGCTCCCTCACATTTTCTGTGGAATAGTTCTTGAGTGCAGAATGCTATATTTCCATTCCTGGAGATTTTACTCTCAGAGAGCAGAAAAAGAAAAAAAAAAATCAGGGATTTGTGGTGGCAATTCCAAGATGTTAAAAGCTCAGACTTACTCCCTGTGCTGTTCTGTCCCCTAACACCTGCTTTCTCCAGAAACTCAAATAAACCTAGCAGTAAGGAAAGAATAAAAGAAAGATTAATTCCCGGGGAAGACAGGATGGGAAGGGGGAAGGCAAACACCAGTTTTGGTTACCTCTTCTTTTTTCCATCACCTCACATATTCCGTCTCCATACCCCATGTCTCAGACAAATCTATAAAACTACGCTTTACATGTGCTTCAACATGTTGGTTGAAGGAAGAAAGTTTACAAAGAATTCAAGCCTGAACACTTCTCCATTTGCAGCCTTTAATCATAATGTCTTCCAAGCACGTTAACCTGAATACTAGGAATAATATGATGCTTCCAGGTGTGCTAAAGTGTGCCAGCGTCTCCTCATGACTGGGGGAGCTTGCATGGAGACACGAGGGTGACAGTATGGACTTTCAAGCTCACAAATGTGTTAACAATTTATTGTATAAGTCTATCACAGTATTCTATATATCTATTGTATAGGTCTAAGACAAGTTCTTTACCTCAGTCTTCACTGCAAGAGCTCAAGCCACACTGCCCAAGTTGCAGAAGGCAAAGGCAGTGACTGGGAGAAGGAAGAACCACCAGCTGTAGGAGAAGATCAGGTTCAAGACCCTCTAAAGAACCTGAAGGTGCACAAGTCCATGGGACCTGATGAGATACACCCATGGGTCCTGAGGGAACTGGCAGATGAAGTTGCCAAACCACTATCCATCATATTCGGGAAGTCGTGGCACTCTGGTGAAGTACATGCAGACTGGAAAAGGGGAAACATAACCC